>NC_092357.1:54903162-55094200 GCF_963676685.1 Mytilus edulis | reverse complement strand
AATTCACAGATCATTTTCTGTATTTATAGCCCATGATTCTGGTTTTGTTTAATTTTTTTCAAATATTTTGGATCGGAGCATTTTAAGTTTTCTTTTCCAATAAATTAATTCCATTATTAAACATACAATATAAAGAAAAGGCAATATTTGTTCAAATCCACTCAAAAAAGGCATCATTCAATGTCATTATAAACTACTGTGGATTCAGTTATATTCATGGGTGTACCATTACTTGTGAAATTTGTAATTTTCGTGGACATGTGATTAGATGGTTTTAACAAAGTCTGCATATATAGTATAGGCCAATTGAACATCATAGAAGATTTTAATTCCTGATTCGATCAATACAATAAACAACCAGATGCTCCGCAGGGCGCAGCTTTATACGACTGCATAGGTTGAACCCTGAACGGTTGGGGCAAGTATGGACACAACATTCAAGCTGGATTCAGCTCTAAATTTGGATTGTGATTAAATAGTTGACACAGCATAGGTTTTGGACACAGAATTAATGTGGTCTAATGAACTTAAAATAATTTGTTTGTCTTTGAGCAATCACTATGCTGTTGAATATTAATCCTCTCAAAAAAATGTTTGAAGAAATTTTCTTTTTATTTATGAAATCTGAAATGAGAAAAATTAACCCCCCCCCCCCCATTTTTTTTCACATCCCACTTTCCCTTTTTTTAAAACTGATCTCAATTCAAATTTCTAATGGAGTTTGCAACAATAACTACTCATTTAAATACATCATAAAATATTAAAATGTAACAAAAAGTGCTTGTTATCATTGAATGGTAAAGAGTGTTTTAATTTATCAGTTGGTAGTAAAACTGAATATACATTGTGCATTGTATAAAACAATGATTTAAGTTGATTCAACTACTATTCTGGACAAAGAAAGATAACTCCAATCAATTGAACATTTCTTGCTATTGCACAATATTGTGCAATTAGATATTTCTTGCTATTGCGCAATACTGTGCAATTGAAAATATTTGCTATTGCACAATACTGTGCAATAGAAGATTTCTTGCTATTGCACAATACTGTGCAATTGAACACTTTTTGCTATTGCACAATACTGTGCAACTGAAGATTTCTTGCTATTGCTGAATACTGTGCAATTGAAAATTTCTTGCTATTGCACAATACTTAATATAATAATTTTGGATCCTGATTTGAACCAACTTGAAAACTGGGCCCATAATCAAAAATCTAAGTACATGATTAAATTCAGCATATCAAAAAAGCCAAAGAATTTAATTTTTATTAAAATCAAACTTAGTTTAATTTTGGACCCTTTGGTATTTAATGTTGACCAATTTGAAAACGGGACTAAAAATTAAGAATCTACATACACAGTTAGATTTGGCATATCAAAGAACCCCAATTATTCAATTTTTGATGAAATTAAACAAAGTTTAATTTTGGACCCCGATTTGGACCAACTTGAAAACTGGGCCAATAATCAAAAATCTAAGTACATTTTTAGATTCAGCATATCAAAGAACCCCAAGGATTCAATTTTTGTTAAAATCAAACTAAGTTTAATTTTGGACCCTTTAATGGACCTTAATGTAGACCAATTGGAAAACGGGACCAAAAATTAAGAATCTACAAACACAGTAAGATCCGGCATATCAAAGAACCCCAATTATTCAATTTTTGATGAAATCAAACAAAGTTCAATTTTGGACCCTTTGGGCCCCTTATTCCTAAAAACCTGTTGGGACCAAAACTCCCAAAATCATACCCAACCTTCCTTTTATGGTCATAAACCTTGTGTTTAAATTTCAAAGATTTCTATTTACTTATACTAAAGTTATGGTGCGAAAACCAAGAATAATGCTTACTTGGGCCCCTTTTTGGCCCCTAATTCCTAAACTGTTCAGACCTCAACTCCCAAAATCAATCCCAACCTTCCTTTTGTGGTCATAAACCTTGTGTTTAAATTTCATTGATTTCTATATACTTATACTAAAGTTATTGTGCGAAAACCAAGAATAATGCTTATTTGGGCCCTTTTTTGGCCCCTAATTCCTAAACTGTTTGAACTAAAACTCCCAAAATCAATCCCAACCTTCCTTTTGTGGTCATAAACCTTGTGTCAAAATTTCATAGATTTCTATTTACTTAAACTAAAGTTATAGTGCGAAAACCAAGAAAATGCTTATTTGGGCCCTTTTTGGCCCCTAATTCCTAAAATTTTGGGACCAAAACTCCCAAAATCAATCCCAACCTTCCTTTAGTGGTTATAAACCTTGTGTTAGATTTTTATTCACTTTTACTAAAGTTAGAGTGCGAAAACTAAAAGTATTTGGACGACAACGACGACGACACAGGACGACGACGCCAACGTGATAGCAATATACGACGAAAAATTAAAATTTTTGCAGTCGTATAAAAATGAATCCAGTGGAGTAGAACTTATTCATTACTGTCAAAGAGAGGCAAAAGATACCAAATTAAGGGGGCAGACCTTGGTTCAGGGAGATAACTCTTTAAATCAGTTAAGCGTTTAATTGTAAAGTCAAGTTCATCAATGTATTTTAAGCATTTACCTGAAACAGATTGAAAATAATCTATGTAACCTAGAAGCTTAGAATATATTTTTGAAAATGGTTGACACAAACGTACTGATGATTTTAAGAGTTATTTCCCTTAACCTAGGTCTACCTCCTTAATGGGACAATCAAACTCATTAGTCGAAATATACTGACAAAGCCATGGCAAACAAATGAGAAATTTTAACAATGGCTTTACCATTGGAAGAATATGACAAGCTTCTGAGTATCACATTTATTAAAATTGCACTTGGATGCAAATTTATCCGCCATTACGTAAAATCACACAAATTTGACATGGCAAAAAGTTTGACTTCACAATTAAAAAGTGTTTGTTTCTAGACGTCAGAATGTTCTTCCAAGACAACATTCAGCTAAATGCCAAAAGTGTAAATACCTTTATTAAAGTTTGATTTTTATTAGAGTTTAGTTTCCTGTAGTCACATTAATACTAGCGATGCTGTTTTAATTGCAATAAAAAAAGGGAATAACAAGTTTGAAGTATTAAAAACGTGGTACGTTATCTTTGAACAGCTTAATTCTTGCTTTAAAGGTACATTCTTAGAACATGATCTGCCACAGTCATACGGAACTCATCTATAATCATACAAATTCCCACAGGAATGCGATAAAATTCTGGGAAACAAAATTAAACATGTTCAAACATTAAAGAAGCAGAACATATCATTTAAGCCTTTAACAGCTTTAGTTTTGTTATAAACTGACAGTCTTAGAACATTATATGTCATAGTCATCAGGAACTACATCTCCATCAAACAAATTCCAAAAGGAACCACATCTCCAATCATTCAAATTCCCACAGGAATTTAACTTTAATTATGACATAATCTGTCATAGTCATTAGGAACTACATCTCTATCATACAAATTCCTACAGGAACTTATCTCAATCATACAAATTCCAATAGGAACAGTAAAATGCTGGGAGACAAATTTAAACACTTTTAAACATTTTAAGAAGCAGAACATAATATTTTAGCATTCATTAGCTTTAGTTTTGCAATAAAGATACATTCTTAAGCACAAGATCTGTCGCAATCATCAATCTCCATCAAACAAATGACAGGAACCACTTTTCTATCATACAAAATCCCACATGAAAGGTAAAATGCTTGGAGACAAAATTTAATATTTTTAAACATTTTAGGATTTAAGCTTTTAATTAGATAGTCTTGTTAAAAACTGACAACCTTAGGACATGATCTGTCACAGTCATTAAGATCTACATCTGTATCATACAAATTCCCACAGGAACGATAAAGTGCTGGGAAACAAAATTACACATTTTTTTAACATTTTTTAAAGAAGCAGAACATAGTGTTTTAGCATTTAACAGCTTTAGTCTTGCTATAAAGGGAAATTCTTAAGCACAAGATCTGACACAGTCATCAGGAATTACATCTCTTTCATACCAATTTCCACCGAACCACATCTCAATCATACAAATTCCCACAGGAATGGTAAAATGCTGGGAAACCAAATTTAACATAAAATTTTTTGAAGTAACATTAACATGGTATTTTACCCTTTAACAGCTTAAGTCTTGCTATAAAAGGACATAATATTGTCAGTCATTAGAAACTATATCTCTATCATACAATTCCCACAGGAATTGTAAAATGCTTGGAAACAAAATTTAACATTTTTAACCATTTAAAGAAGCAGAACATAGTATTTTAGCCTTTATACGCTTTAGTCTTGGGACATTCTTAGCACATGATATGTCGTAGTCATCAGGAATAAGATCTCAATCAAACAATTTCCCACAGGAACCACATCTAAATCATACAAACTCCCACAGGAAAGATTAAATTCTGGGAGACCAAATTAAACATTTTTATAAGCAGAACATGGTATTTAGCCTTCACCTGAGCTTCAGTTTTGCTATAAACTGACATTCTTAGAACATCATCATGATCTGTCGCAGTCATCATTCATAATTATGATTTTGAAAAAATTTACAAAAATGTAGACAAATTATTTCAATTTCAATAATATTGCATAATATAATTATATACCAATAATTATCAAAATCTTAGATTCAATTTTTTATTTTTGCTATACATGTACCTTTTCCTTTACAATTTTCACAATAATAAAAACATTTCAAACATTTCTCATAGACTTAAACCAGTACAGTGGCGGATCCAGAGGGTCCGGTTACACTGGGGTTGGAACCCCCTTTTTTATATTTGACCGATCAATGCATTTGAATGATGACATAGTAGTTGAAACCCCTACCCCCCCCTTTTATCCTAGGTTTGGAACCCCCCTCTTTTTAAAATGGCTGGATCCACCCCTGAGCTATTAGGGTTAGAATTTTGAAAGAAGACAATCTAGAAATACCAACAAATATTTAGGTTTCAAGGTTTATATGTAAAATGTGCTGAATTACTGCATCTCATATTTGGCTTTAAAACTTTGCATTTTACCTCTCATCAAATTTACAAGTCATGGTGACCCACACATAAAGATTCAGTCTAAAATGATCAATTAAATAAGTTTTTGTTTCTATTCTCTAAATCTATATATATATATATATATGGCCTTCAACTGTGAATGAATTTATCACTCTACAAGTCAATTTTCCCTCAGACAATGAACAATGTCAGCAAATTAAACAATAAATTTCAATTCCTGCTGTTGAAGTTGTTTTTTTTAAATCTAGATACAAAAGAATTTTGAACAATCATTTCTATTCTAAAGTCCTGCCGATGACAATCCATCATGTTGATCAAATTAGAAAAGAAATTGTACAATGTTTGAAAACAAAAGTATCATCCATCACTCACAATAAATCTATTCTGTTCTATTCTCTGTTCTGAACATCTCTGAACATCTCTTAATATTAGATTTGTAGCTATTATCAGCTTTTTTCTCTATCTTTAAAAAAAAGACAGAAAAACACATTATAAACGGTAGTTCTCAGCAGCAGTTGCAACTTTTCCAACACAAATATACAGTCCCCAGAGCTTTATTTGAGCGTTGATAGGTGTGTGATATAGGATCAGAAAACCATATAATATGGTAACTAAAATAGATGTTTTTCTCATGACATGACGCAATTATGGTTCAGGGCATAGAACTTAAAGTTGCATTAAACTGTAAAAAATTACCTTTAAAAAAAGGAAAGAAATGGTGGTTCAGCAACACAAACATATGAGATATAACATTAGGAAGTATGATAAATAGAGAAATTATATCAACACAAGCTTAAGACACCAATATAATCCGGAGACCTTTTAGATGAGGATTGATATGGTGTGTGATATTGAATAAACAGCTGCGCCATGAGCGCATGATACGCCGGACGTCTTGTGTGGAAGTTTTAAGCAATAACCATTTATTGTTTTTGAGACACGGCGGGACATGTGACCTCCCCCCCAACCCTGTTTTTTTTTACAAATATCACTAAAATAAAATTTTGAATCATACCAAAAAGTATACAGATCTTTAAATTAGTATAACAAAGAAGTGTGTACAGTTTCAAGCAATAATCATAAATTGTTTTTGAGATAAGGCGCGACATGTAAAAAAAAAACCTCCCCTTTTTTACAAAATACTCAATAACTCAAAAATAAAATTTTGAGTCATCACCAAAAAGTATACAGATCTTAAGATTAATATAACAAAGAAGTGTGTAAAGTTTTAAGCAATAATCAAAAATCTTTTTTGAGATACGGCGCGACATGTAAAAAACCCCTCCCCCTTTTTTACAAAATACGCAATAACTCAAAAATGAAATTTTTAATCATCACCAAAAAGTATACAGATCTTTAGATTAATATAACAAAGAAGTGTGCAAAGTTTTAAGCAATAATCATAAATCGTTTTTGAGATACAGCGCGACATGTAAAAAAACCCTCCCCCTTTTTTACAAAATACTCAAAAACTCAAAAATGAAATTTTGAATCATCACCAAAAAGTATACAGATATTAAGATTAATATAACTAAGAAGTGTGTAAAGTTTTAAGCAATAATCAAGAAACGTTTTTGAGATACGGTGCGACATGTGAAAAAAAACACACCCCTGTTTTAGTTACAAAGTGCCGTAACTCAAAAAGTTTAAATCTTATTTTCACCAAAAAGTATACAGATCATTTGACCATCATAAGAAACAACTACATAAAGTTTCATGAAATTTGGATAAGTCGTTCTCAAGTTACGGTGCGACATGTTTACGCCGGACAGACGGACAGACGGACGGACGGACAGACGGACGTACGGACGGACAGACGGACGGACACCGGACATTTGTATACCATAATACGTCCCGTCAAAATTTTGACGGGCGTATAAAAAGCTATATCATATATATATATACACTTAATCATATACCTAAAATAGCTAGTTTTCATATGTAATACAAGTTATAGGTTTGATTTAAAGCAAACTGATTTGAACTGATTTTTTTGTATGCATTTCTTTTTTTTCCTTTTCTATTTGTATTAATAGTTTTTGAAGGCCTCAGATGGAAGATTAACATGTTATTGTTAAATGTGTTAACTTCGTTAAATAAAGAATTTTATTATTATTATTATTTCAATTTCTTAATCACCTATGTCTTTCACAAAATTATTGTTACATGGTTTATTGCCGAAGTCAGTTAACCCTGAGTGAGTAACATATAGTAGCTCAACATCTGGGTCATTCGGTCTCTGGTGGATTGTTGTCTCATCGGTAATCATACCATATCTAATTAATTTGTTAGAAAGTTAATCACAGCTCAAGAATATCCAAATCTATTTAAACCCAGACAAATCAAATCCGATGATTTGTCTCATAAGTCTGTGTGCAAGTCTTCAATCAGATGAACAAACTGATATAACTGGGCTGTGATTAATTTAGAAGAAGAAATGGTCAGGCTGAGAGTGTTATACCAGTTTTAATGTTTTGTGAAAAGTTCAAAATGAGGGGGGATAGGAGGGGTCCTGATCCCGAAATCCCGGACTTAAAAAAACGAAATCCCGAGGTCCCGAATTTAAATAAAGTTAATCCCGACGTCCCGAAATCAATGATTCCCGGATCACGAAAGGGTCAATCCCGAAATCCCGAGCTTAAAAAGACCCGGTCCCGGAGTCCCAATAAAGGTCCTATCCCCCCTCCAAAATGGTCTTTTGAGGGTTTTCAAAAAGAACAGTACATAATAAATATTGTAAACCAACTGATTTTCACAAGCTATTTATTTTTGTGTCTTTTGCTAGTAGATAAATTAATGCATACAAATTGTCTACTAAGTCGTCGGTATATATAAAACTTTTGATTTTTTTCTTATTGCTTATCATGTAATTAAATAATGCCACAAAGTGGGCTCCGATTTAGGGCTACAAATGAAATACAGTATTCGCAAAAATAACTTTTGTTCATAATTATATTCTTGTAGGCAAGTCAGTTGAATCAGGATGATCCTCATTCAATCTCTGTAGAACAAGCCCCTGGTCACTTAAGCTATAAAGATAGGGTTCCTATTAGAAGAGTAGTTAGGACAGCATGATTTTCAATAGGGTTTCAATGAGAAGTATACCTGACCCAATCTACCTTAAGGTGGTACCCAACAACACTTGCACTAAATCTAATTTGGCTCGTTTAATTTTCATAAAATTTTGTCAAAGTACTATGACCCTTTAACAAAAATATAAAAATTTCAAAAATTTTGAACCAACCATTTTGTCAGAAAAATTACACTGGTTATATAGCAGTTTGACAAACACCAATTTTTATCATTGATAGCTTTATATACCCTTTACAACACAACGTAATCAAAACATTTAGCTGACTTTACAGAGTTATCTCCCTGTAGTGTTAGGTACCACCTTAAATGAGGGATCGTTATTGGACAACAAAAGTGACAGCTTCAGACTTTAAATGCTAAAAATGTACCAATTCACCGCTGGAACTGGGACCCATTCAATCATCACGATAAAAAACGAGACAAAATACAAAATCATAAAGGAATTATAATATCACTTGGAGACAAAGTTCCACTCAATCATGATCAATTTCTGGAAAATTCAACTCTTTCTGCGTTTTTGTCTTTGAAATAAAACATGTAGCTTTTATTAATACGTTTTTGAAATAGTAGATTGCAAGATTCATTTCCCAAGAGACCAGTAAACATAGTACACCATTGCATTTGCAAATAAATTACATACAATTTGGTAATGTTTGTTGCAGTCTGGCGTAGTGCAATATAAAATTTATGTTCAGGAGACACGCAGAAAATTACTGAATAAGATCTTAAGAATGTTTTTTTGAAGATGTAATTTTAAACTGAATCAATTGTCATTTCATCATATGGAAAACAAATAGTCCTTAAAGGATTGTATCTTTGATACCATATAAACTTTCAAATAAATCCACCGCAATGACCCTCTTCAGTTTAGAATTTCTGAAGTCTAAATGTTACACAATGTCTGCCATTGAACAATCAAGATTCTAAGATTTCAGTAAAACCAATACTGTATTTATAGGTAAGCTATAAAAGATACAGCACCACAAATGTGAAACAATTCAAACAAAAACAAAAAGACTATGAAATAATAACAAGAATGTGTCCACAGTACACAGATGCCCCACTCGCACTATCATTTTCTATGTTTAGTGGACCGTGAAATTGGAATAAATTTTCTAATTTGGCATTAAAATTAGAAAGATCATATCATAGGGCACATGTATACTAAGTTTCAAGTTGATTGGACTTCAACTTCATCAAAAAGTACCTTGACCAAAAACTTTAACCTGAAGCGGGACAGACGGACGAACGAACGAACGAACGAACGAACGGACGGACGAACGGACAGACGAAGGAACAGACAGACGGACGAACGGATGCACAGACCAGAAAACATAATGCCCCTCTACTATCGTAGGTGGGGCATAAAAATGTAACAAATATGGTAGACAGAGCGACAAACAAAAATTATTTGACCAAAGGCTTGAGACTCAGAATAAGGGACAGACACTAAGTAGACTTTGCAAGGTTAAACATGTTAACTTTGTGAGCACTTAACTCCCTAAAACTCAGAACTGGCTTAACAGCTCAAATTAAGAACATTTTCTTTTAAAATTAGTTGGAAAGAACTTGTCTGAAGTCATCAGATCAGTCAGAAGAAGAATTAAACATTTACAAATAGACAAAGAATAGTAAGTACTATTAGATATAAGGGAGATACCATTTGATTTTTATGGGGGGGCTAGGATGAAAAATTTTGTCCTGCATTTTTTTTTAGTTGTAATCTCTGTCCTGCCTTTTTATTTTTCACTCTATTCGGTCCTGTCTTTTTTTTAAAAATTTATCCCAATTTTTTTGTACCTAAATTGTCATCCTGACTTTTTTTTTTTGCAAGTGTCTCATCCTGCCTTTTTTTTTACTCAAAATTCCTGTCCTGCCTATTTTTTTCAAATTTCATCCTAGCCCCCCCATAAAAATCAAATGGTAGCTCCCTAAGAGCACTTATGTGCCTCTTAGGGGTTCCAATGGTAGACACCACCATTACGTACATGTCTGAACTATATATCATACACAGCTTAAAAAAATGTAATTAGAAAGTCAAACCATATGCTTGAATGCTTGAATGCAATACAAGGCTTCATCAACAAAGAAAATACTATTGACCTCGGCTAACTTCCTGAATCCTCAGGCCATATGATTATTTTTACACTGAACAATTCTTGGTTTGTTCATGTCTGCTGATATGAACAATTATATAACTGTACACTGCTTGCCAAGTTTTTTTTTATTTCATATCCAAAAGTTAAGGATAAGAAAGAGTGGGATAAAAATCAAAAGTAAAGAAAATCAACAAAAACACAAAAAAGTCCACAAATCATCATATTATTGATAACATACAGCAAACACGACACAAAAAAGGGTGTGTTGAAAAAGGAGTAGTTCTTTCTCCATTAGTGACTTGTATTAATTATGTCATGTGACTGATGATTTGATTTGATTTTTTGTGTTTTACTGCCACTTTTAAGCACCTCTTTCGGGCTATTTTGTGGCTGCCAACTTTTATAGGTAGAGGAAGTTTGAGTGCCTAGAGTGCCTAGCCACTGACCTTTAATAGGAAAACTGATAATCCTAGTAGTTTTTTTCAACCCTTATAAAAATAACCTGAAGTCTAGAAATTTTGTTCATCTGGTACTTTATGAACGGCTTTAAGTTACTGGATAAAAAGAATTGCTGGTCATATATTCTGAGCAGTCCCTTTCTCAAAAAGATCAAAATCTGAACAACTAATGTACAAACACCTCGCAACACCAACTATATTTTAGGCCAGGTGAGCAAAAACACATACAGTTACCAACATAAATTCATGCCATTTTTTTTAGTTTCTGAGGAATTACGGAACTTAAAGGTTCTAATGCATTCAGAAAGCATTGTCAATTAAAGAAAAAATAAGAAGATGTGGTATGATTGCCAATGAGACAACCATCCCCAAGAACCTTAATATAGAAACTAAATCCTACAAGATGTCAGTAGAATCTTCACTTAAAGAGCGAATGATACCAATACTAATTTTAGATATACAGTATATTGACACAATCCTCTCAGCCATATCAATTAATTTCAGCTCTGTCTCCGCGACTTGTTAATTCCTCGTTAATATAGTTATATCAATTTTCCATTCTTTGCATGTTGGCGGTCAACAAGGTGATTTTCTAAAGTCCATTCAAATACAAAAATGGTAACTTTCAGATATTGATTCTGATATTTGTTACTATTGTGTACTGGTCACTTTAAGAGATGAGTGTCTGCATACTAAAAAGATTAACTGTTCAATCAATGATACCAAGAAATTAACCCACTTTAAAGAAGCACTAGCGGTCAAATGTATGTTCACAGATTTAACTCAAATTCTCATATTTGACTTATAACATACTAAAACATTAAATTAGAAAGATCATGTCATAGGGAACATAAGTATTTAAAGTTGCGAGTTGATTGGACTTAACTCCACCAAAATCTACCTTGACAAAAATATTTAACCTGAAGCGCGAAAAACCGCAAAACAAATGAACAGATGAGTGAACGGAAGGACTGAGGGACAGATGGACAGACACTAAGTGAACAGACAAGAAAATATATTGCCCCTCTAATATCGTAGGTGGGGCATAATTATATATATAACCATATTTTTACATTTTTTAATCTTGTTCTCCGCCATTACCAGACACCATTAATTTCATAAAAAAATATCACAAAAGAACTTTTCATTGGAGCCTTGTAATGAAGGTGCATGTCTATTACAAAGGAGTAGGTCCAGTAAGACCCCTTTTTGGCCCCAAAATGTCATAATAATAGCAGTTTTACAAAATTGTTAAAATGTAAACGTTTAGTTATTTATTGGACAGAAGAATGCTTCTGCTACATAAATATGGGCTGTTTTTGACAATACCATGCACATATATCAGGTAGTAGCACCCGATTAAGTCATGCTAAATTACTGAAATCTTCACATTTCTAGCATTTTAGTTAAATTTTAGATGATTTCCATGTAAAACGAAAGTGTTCATCCTTAATATTGAAATATAATTTCAATTTAAGTTGTATTTGATGATAATACATAACATATATAAAGGTTGAGGATGAACACATATGTGGCCACTTTCATTTTTGACAAAAGCACCTGCAAAGTGGCATTTTTAGGCATATTTGGTAGATTTTTCATATTTGAGCTTGAGTCTTGATCGTTTTTAATGACTAAATCAGTTAAAATCTTTCACATAAACTAATTGATTCAAATGAAATAGACTCGTAAGTGTTTAAAAAGTGGTCAAAATCTTTTGTCAGAACCTGAAATTTGAGGTCAAAATCGGTTCTTAATGGACCTACTCCTTTGGATAAAATATCAATTTGTCAAAGGATGTAAAGAGTTAGCAGCTCTTAATAAAATATAAATATATTTCCTCATCCACTATTTATACAAGGTTTTCACTGTTGTTTGAACACGATATTATAGTTTCAAATTAGGAGCAATTTGTTGGTAAATATCACCATTTAAGGGCAATAACTCCTAAAATGAGTCGAGTTTAAGGGCAATAACTCCTAAAATGAGTCAATTGATGATGGAGGCAAATTGGAACCGACTTGAAAATCTTCACTTCATAATAATTTTTGCTTGTTCAAGAAAATGAGACAAAATGAATAAAGAGGGGCCTGATGGGTTATTTTCATCGTGATCGTCGCATTTTTGCTATCATATTTATTTTTTCTACAGATTTTTTTTTTAATTTTCATGATCTGTGATCATGGAAATTTATTTTCTGTAAATTGTGATTGACAAAAAAATCATTGGTGAATCGTGTGAGACCCCCCCCCCCCCCCCCCCCCCCCCATCAGGCCCCTCAATAAAGTAGGAATTGAAAATTGATATAAAAAGGTTCAGAAGGATACACTTGATGATTTTATGTTTACTTGTACATGTAAATGTTATCTTGCTGATCATTTTACTAAAATTCAAAAATCTTTTCAACAAAATTTGGCTAATTTTAAATCATGTGTCAGCTACTTTCCCGGAAATTTTGGTATCATTCCTGGGCATAACAAGATTTGAGATTATAAATAAAGCTTAACATCTTCTTATTCTAAAAGATACTTTGTTTATAATAAAATGTTCTAGATTTAAATCAACAGTAATCTTATAACATCTTATGATTTATTGATGGTTCACTGTTTATCTCAAGTATATAAACTGTAACATGATAAACATTATTTATTGAACAATCAACATTTGAGTTCTGTACAAGATCAACAGTGATTATCTCAATAATTTGACCTGCCAAAAATCACTTCAGAAACTAGAAACACAAATCCAGATACTTCATAATAAAATATCTTATTTTCAAAAATATCATTTAAGAAATATTTCCTTTTTCTCAAATGTATCCCTGCCAGTTTTCATCAATTTCATATTCTAAAGTGATGTTATAACCTCTTGAACATATGGAACTAAAACCATTATGTAGTTTTTCTATTTATAGTATTGGCAGTCTATGGAAAAAAGACCCATTTGGTGTCTATCCTGTTACATTTCATTTGATTTTTTATGTATTTTAACGCCACTTTTAAGCACCGCTTATTGGCTTTTTCATGGCAGCCAGTTTTTGTTGGTAGAGGAAGCAGGAGTGCCCGTAGAAAACCAGAAACTTTTGATAAGGAAACTGACAATCATAGTAAATTAAGATTGGAGTAGAGTGGACCCACATGAGTGGGGTTCCAACTCACAACCTCATTGTTGACTGGCTAAAAAAATAGGTGATTACAGTAGTAACTTCTTAGACCACGTGGCAACTGAGGCCACCTTATATTTCTACAGGAGAATCCATATATGATATCAGGGGTTATTAGATTTTAGAAATATTGCTACCATTGTTTAGCTATGAGGTTGTTTTAATATTGTATCAAGTACATAAGATTAATCTAAACACATTAGGAAGAGTGCCTTTCAATCCTTTTAGTGCAGATTAACGCTTAGAACAACTATGTTTATAGTAAGAAAACTGAAAAGATTTCCACCTACAGAGAAATGTTTCCCGCACAAAAAAAATATGTTTCATTGTTGTAAGATAGTCAAAATATGATTAATTTTATGACCCATTGGTGGCCTTCAGCTGTTTTCTATCTTTGATCAGGTTGTTGTCTCTATAGCACATTCCCCATTCTCAATTTAAATATAGTTACTAATAAAACCTAGTCCTTAACTCATTCGCTCCCAAGAGATTTCTGGCAAATCAGACATTTTTGAAAATTTGCAATCATATGCAAATTATATGCAAATTAGCAGACTCTTGATGCTGTAACTGATGCTCATCTATTAAACTATATATTGAGATTTGGGGGCAGATGGCATGTGTGGGGGGTGGGATGGGAGGTGGAAGGTTTTATCGTGGGTTTGAACCCACCCCCACTGAAAAATGTTAATTTTCCGTCTATTTTCCGATTTTAAAATGACCTTGAGAGGTGAACATTGACCAGACTGTGTTCCTTTGTCATTCAAGTCTTACCCTATAGTTACTGGAGTCCATCCATGCCAACTGGGAGTATATGGGACTTAAGTGTCTTGCTGGCGAATTTATATTGTCAAGTCAGGTCTGCCTAAATGTCTGTTTTTACGAATTTTTGACAAAACGGTGACCTAGCTTTTATAGACTTAGTTTCCTATTGGCCATATTATACCTCTTTGTGTTCCTATACCACCTATGCATGCATTTACAATAATAGTTTTACCTACAATGACTACCAGTTACGTAGTGGCCATTAAAAGATGACCATCCCCACCTGATTTTGGCTACTTTTCACGTTTTTCAGATTTTGAACTCTTAAACAGCTTTCAAAGTGCCATATTTTCATAAAAAGACGTCTGAGAAGAGTTTATGGACCATGAACTGCTTGATTGAAGTCCCTGCAATCATGACAGTTCAGGTGGGGCAGTTCAAAAAAAGGTATGGAGGGTCATACGGGCCATCAAAGAATGGTTGTCGCCATCACGCCTACAGCAGGATTGGGGGTTAAAGGGTTAAAGTCATATGAAACCTCAAATTTAAAAACAAATGATGCATATGTTTTTTATAACTAAATGGATAGTTTTCATTATAAAACTTATGTACATATACTTTTTTCTGAAGAAAATTCTTTAATTTGTCCACATTTAGAAGAAGTTTACTTTTTTTTAACTGCTTTCTTCCAGGAAGCAATTCACAAACATACTTTCTGTATGCAAGTGACCTTAGCGTGACCCTTTTCGTAAAAATCCGGTGATCACAATATGCATGGATCTTTCATTGAAATAACTATTATCTGATTGTACAGGTCATACACATGCTCAATACCCATGCTTTTTTGTTGATTGTTTACTATAAGGTGACAATTGGTAAACTAGGGCTTCAAAACACGACAAATGATTAGCTGCCATCCCTATTTTCTCAAAATAACATTTAATAACAGACAGTGAGGAAAAAAAATTGACAATTATACGATATGTTTGCGTAAAGAATGATATAATCCTGCACAGAAGACTTAGTTTATGATATATACAAGCATTGGTTGGAGGATTGGATACACATTTTTTTTCACCAATCACTTGTTTTAAATGACTTTAACTTTCAAAGATAGTTAAATTAGTATCTTAGTCTAGTATGATTGATTGTTTGTGTGTTAGCGCCAATTTTAAGCAACACTTTTGGGCTATTTTGTAGCAGCCAGTTTTTATTGATTGAGGAAGCCGAGTGCCAAAGAACACCACTGACCTTCAATAGGAAAACTGACAATCCTAGTCAATTAATATTTCAGTAAAGTGCAGCTGCACGGGCAGGGTTAGTTTAGTTTAGTCTGAATTTGTTCACTACATATCAACAGAATTAATTCTTTAAATGGGAGATAACTCTTGTCCACATTCTAAGTATCAGCAGGAATTTCTCAAGATGTGGAATAATTAACTCCTACCTAATTCTAAATATTATTTCATACTTTTATCAATGATGGATAAATTGCTTTGGTAAATTGAATTAGAAGATCTTTTTATTCAATCCTTTTCTATATAATAAGTCATGTGCACTTTTCCCATATAACCAGCCATGAGGCAAGAGAAATGTTGATTATCATAGGTGGTGTACTTATGCAAATTAACATTAATATTCTGTACTTAAAATTAACGATTATAAACATGCTAAAGTGCATCAGTCTTTTTCATATTTATGTATTACAGAACTTGGACTTATTGCCCCTTAAATATTCGTTTAACTCACATGATCAATTCCTGACATATGATTTGTAATTTGTCCTTTACTTTCAAAAACAATAAAAAGTAGCAAAATAAAAAAATAAAAATGGGAGATAACTCTCATACAAATGATATATTTTTTAATCCTGACTTTGGTGATATCAGGTTCTTTAGGAAAGGAGATACTCATACACTAATATATTCCATGTCCACCATCCGTACCATGAATATTTAAATAGCAGACTCACTCTAAGACTCATCGACACTTGATTGGAGGTCATCTTGTTATATTCTATAATTCAAGAATTGTTAGTTATCAATACTTTAAAATTTCAGGGGGGTCGGAGGGATCCTGATCCCAAAATCCTAGCCTTAAAACATGAAATCCTGAGGTCTTGAATTTAAAGAAATCTAAATGCCCACATCCCGAAATTCGAAAAAAGAATTCCTGGATCCCGAAAAGATCAATCCAGAAATCCTGAGCTTAAAAACACCCGATCCCAAGATCCCAAAAAAGATCCTTTAAATTACACCCCTCAAAATTGTTTTAGATAAATTTAATTCAAATTTTAAATTCTCTTTTATAGCTCCATCTTTCTCCATTAAATCATAATTAACCTAGGACCATTATAGGACATAATATATATTGACCTTCAAATGTCATAGCGACAAAAGTCCCAGATACTATTAATCAAATCATCATTTTCTATTTACTCTTAGATAAAACATTATTATAGCCTATAATTGATTCTTTTTTGCTGCTGGAATATTTCTGCATGGTTATTAATCGAAATAGCTATGGCATATCAGTTTTGTGACAATAAAATATACAATTAGAGAGAGAAACAAATAATTTTGTCAGACTCACCATGGAACTCATTTTTCTGGAAAAAAATGTTTTCTCTTTAACTGATTGTCCTTAATTGCCAAAGGCCATAGAAATGTGTTTTCTGATCCCGTATGATCAGCAGGTTCAATTCTTACTAGGGGAAATAACTCTTGTTCAAAAGATTTTCATGAATAGAAAACTTTCGAGTTCCATGCATTTCTGTCAAAAACTCTGGTTTTAGTGAACATCATATATGAGTTAAGGGGCATCGTCACCAATGTTGAGTGAATGGTTAGAAAAATATAATGGCATATTGCACGAATTATTTGGCAAATTTAATTCTCATAATTGACAATCAGCACTGCTGTCATTAGGGAATTGTAATTAAGTACTTACAAAACAAAACAAATATTATTTTTAGTTTAGCCTGAACGTACTAAGACGCTTGATGAACATTAATAGTACAGGGATACAGCATTCCCCTCTATCTGGTAAATGACGTCATAAAGGTGCGCATAATTGACAATTTTTCCAGTGACGGATGAACTCGAAAGTGGTCTATTCATTTATGATACAAACTTTTTCACACATGTTTTATATAGCTAAATTACATTTTCTGCAGATGAAAATTTCTTTTTAATTCAATCCTTTCCTTATAGCAATTATCACTTCCTTTACTTTATCTAATATTAGTCACATATTCAGCTATAAGGAAAAGAATGCAAAAATCAGTTAAATAGTGAATTTTGTTTAGCTGGATAGAGCCATTTCCTCTAAAATTTATTTTCTCTTATTTAAGTCAGGGAGCACCTCAACATGCAGGGTAAAATGTATCAGTCCACAAGTCCCCAAGGACCAAATTCTTAAAATGGGAGATAACTCATGTTCAAAATGAAATGATAAATCACAGATATTGTTGACTATCATTTGTCGTTTTCTATTGCTTAAAACAATCTAGTTAATGCTAATAATCCTTTCTTAAAAAGTTGATTTTTGCTCAGATTGAAACACAACTAGACCTTCAACATGTGCAGAGTCAAAAAGCACCAATTTTAGTCTACTGGTTATGTATGAATTTTGAATCTAGACTGAGCTAGACCCATATTAGATCATATTCTTTAAATGTCCAAAATAAAATAGGAATCCTTTCAAAGTTGATTTTTGCTCAGATTGAAACACAACTAGACCTTCAACATGTGCAGAGTCAAAAAGCACCAATTTTAGTCTACTGGTTATGTATGAATTTTGAATCTAGACTGAGCTAGACCCATATTAGATCATATTCTTTAAATGTCCAAAATAAAATAGGAATCCTTTCTTAAAAAGTTGATTTTTGCTCAGATTGAAACACAACTAGACCTTCAACATGTGCAGAGTCAAAAAGCACCAATTTTAGTCTACTGGTTATGTATGAATTTTGAATCTAGACTGAGCTAGACCCATATATTAAAGATCATATTCTTAAAATGTTCAAAATAAAATTATAACATAACATGAATCATTTACCATCACTCCTAAACCTACTTACTTATGATGAAATTTTGAAAATAGGGATATTAATCATTTAGAAAATTAAACAAGTGAAACTGCGAGCTACTGCTCACTGATGATACCCCCGCCGCAAGTGGATAATATTAATAGTGTAAAAATATGCAAGTGTTCGGTAAACAGGAAGTTGTCCAGTGATGAATCTGAAAACGCATCACACGGTATAGCTGACAGATAAATCCTGAAACCAAATTTCAGAAATCCTTGTATTGTAGTTCCTGAGAAAAATGTGACGAAAATTTTCAACTTGGCTATCATGTGTAAAATCAGACAAGTGTTCGGTAAACAGGAAGTTGTCAAGTGATGAATCTGAAAAGGCATCACACGGTATGGCTGACATATATAAATGTTGATACCAAATTACAGAAAGGGTGGATGTGTAGTTCCTGAGAAAAATGTGACGAAAGTTTCATGGGACGGACTGACTGACGGACGGACTGATGGACGGACTGACGGACTGACAGACAGAGGTAAAACAGTATACCCCCCCTTTTTTAAAGCGGGGGTATAATTATTACATCACATAAAACCATCACCAATTAATTCTTTTATTTCTTAAACAAATAAGTGGAATCAGAACTTGTGTTCAATCCACTTAGTCTTAGTGAGCCACGCCATACCACTTATGAAATCCCTGTTTATATAACTAAGCTATAGTCCACCAAGATCAAATTATCAAAATTTGACTCAGAGAAATTTGACATGTTGAAAATGAAATTATTACATCACAAGAAATCGATATTAACTATTATAATTTCTTAAAGTTAGAATCTAATTGTGATGAAATTCTTAAAATTGGAGATTACGAAACACAAAACATTGACCATTATTACATCTTTAACCTAGAACCTGAGTACTTGTGTTCAATCCACTTAGATATCCATACCACTTTAAATGAAATCATCATTTCTATTTAACTTAGATAGACGACACACGCCACCAAGAACAAATTGTTAAAATGGGAAATAACTCATTTTAAAAATGAAATTTTTACACCACAAGAAACATTGACTATTATTCAATAATTTCTTAAACTTAGAATCTACTTGTGATGAAATTCTTAAAATTGGAGATTACGAAACACAAAACATTGACCATGATTATACTGGCAGTACTTGTGTTCAATCCACTTAGATATCCATACCACTAATGAAATCATCGTTTCTATTACTTAAAACAATTTAGTAATGCATTAGTGTATCCTTTGATTATCCATTCTCTTGGTCGAATTACAAAGTTAATCTTTGTATACATTTCTCAAGATAAATCAATGGTTTATTTAAGATGCAGTAAACCCAAGAGGGAGGCTTGCACTTGGTAAATTAGTAACTAATTAGAAGATGGTCAAAGGGTAAAGCAGTCTAAGAATATTTATGACTCAATCTAGTTTGAACACTTAATGAAGCAAATTAGCACAGGTACTGAGATAAAAGAACGAAAATTGTCAGTTTTTGCCAAAAAATTCTTTGTTCTGTTTTTCCACCAAGTATCTAACTTAAAAATGGAATAATTACTGAATGGAAATGAAAAGGAGGAAATTTGATTACAAGAATATATATGGGAAGATTTGAAATAAAATATTCAACTATTTCCTTAAATAACTTTGAAAACACCAAAATGTACTCTGAGCTATTGCTAACTTATATTATCCCACTATAAGTAACTGTACTTGATAAGACTTAAATATACCATGCTCAAATAAATGTCAATACTAAATTTTAGGTAGCTCTGATTTGCAGTTAATTAGAAATATGTGACCAAATTGGCCTAAATGACATGGAAGAATATTTGACCATTGGTCATGATCCTGATAAGTGATAAGTTTGTTCACATATCACACAGCAAACCTGCTCCCATCAACCTTGGTACACAATTTCTAGAAGCATTAAATTGATTTGTAGATCTGCAGAAAAATGCAAAGAAAATCTTATGGTATGGATAAATAGAGAGACACCACCAATCTAGAGAGATGATTATAAGCAAGTGTTATAACCCCCACCCCCACCACAACCCAGATCCCCCTTTCCATTCCAGGATAAGGTTTTTTGGAATATCGAAATGTTGAATATACGGGACGGAGGGTCAAAAGCCAAATAAAACATATCCTAATGGAAGAAAACAGGTGATTGGAGAAACGAGGGAGAAGGGAAAAAGACTGACAGAAAAAAGAAAATTGAATATAGAATTTAATAGGATTACTGTCCATACTTAATTTAATTCTTCATGTTGTCTGCACAAGAAGAACATAATATCATACCGATTTAAATCAGATTAGTAATCTTAGCATCCAGCAGGGCTAATAATTGATTCAAATTTAAGTTTACCTAGCTTGCATTTGGATAAGCATTTACTTAATGGATTTCGTTAATGGAGGTGTAAATTTTAAGACACAAAATAAACAAATAACGAAAAAAAACTCACCTATTTTATAACAAGTGCCGTCAAGAGTGAATGTTGCACTTTTACACTTTTTAAACGTTTTCATTCCTGACCCAGGAACTCTCCGCCCTTCTTTTTTATCCATTGAATTTATAGAATTAATTTCCTCACTAATTTCGATAAATCCACATAAAAAGACTTATATGATAAAAGTAGATCTTAGTTAACTAACAGACAAGATTCAGTAACAACTTTAATTACTGTACTTATACATATGTAAAATATGTTATCGGATGAAATCTCAAAGTTAAAATTAAATATTCAGGTTAGAAGCATTAGCTATGATTGTAATAATACGACATTATGTAGTAGATAATTCATGTTTACCACTGATGAAATGTCTGATTTCCTTTTATTAGATTCAAAACAGGATTATGACGAAGATAATCCAAAAATAAATCCTTTTACACTATAATTGCAACGAGAAAAGGAATAAGATGCTTCTGAAATATATATGTTATTTCCAAAGTTTTAGATTTCAAAAGCAAAATTCAAGGATGAAATAATAAAATCTTAAGAATTCTCCAATTAAAATTCATCCAATTTCCAGGTAAAGCAAATCACAGATCGTATTTTCAAAAGCAAATTCACTGATTTTTTTTTTTTTCAAAGATGTTTTCCTTTGAAGATAATTATCCTGCAAGTTGAAACTTTATATATCCTCAATAACAAGCAAATATATCTGTAAACCAAGTATTAAAATTTCAGATTTTATAACCTGTTGTTTTTACTGTAAGAATTTAAACTATTATCATATATTATATATAAGAAGTAATAACACTCCACAAAAATTTCAGAACATAATATTCCAATTTTTATCGATATCTTATACAAACATTATAGTCAATAAGAGAAACAGTCAGAACTTGATTCCTGTCAATAAAAATTTCACACAACAATTCAAATTATTGAACTTGAAAACTTAAATCCCATCAAAAATTAGGTAAGAAAATTGATAATTCGCTAGTCAATTCTTTCATCATGGATCAAAACAAATTAAAGACAATATCAGCGTTTGATTGCTGTGTCGTTATGTTTTTCGAATGAAAATACGATAAATTCAACAGAAGATCTCATCACATCGGAATAATTCCAATAAATCTCTGCTCACCTGCAGACAGAACAATTAACTCTCTGTTAATTCGTCACTTAATATTTTTAAATCCTTGATCTAATTTTATGATCGTAAACTGTTACCTTAACAGTTATATCATGAATTGAAAAGTCAGTATTGGCTTTTTCTCACAATTACACACCTATTTAAAGAAACAGAAGGTAGCTTTCCTGCAATTAACCGATTTCCCTTCAATTAGTATAAGAGAAGAAAGTCGATGAGATGAAACACGATATGACAATGATATTTGTCTATTTCTTAAGATTTATATACTTTTCCTTGTCATCAAAACCATCAGGAATTGATCTAAAGTCTTAAATCCAAGATAAAGCCTTTGAAGTAAAATTTATCATTTTTGTCTTGCTTATCTTGTGCATATCCATGACTGTATGCTATCTTCACTGCAAAATGTGCACTGGCGTTTTTTTTTAAACTTAAAAAAAATATGAATTAAATGTAATGAAACTATTTAAAATCACTGAGTGTATGTAAACCATATAATTAATTCAAATGCAGTGGGTAATCTTTTCCAAATTCCTCGCCATCATCAATTGTTACATAACTCTGACCTTTCACTAATTAGAAACTTGATTAATTTTCTTCTCGGCGTAATTGTAATTTTCAAAATCCAACACTGATAAAAAAGTTATCACATATTTTGATAATAGTGTAATCTCATATTTTGATAATAATGTAATCACATATTTTGATAATAATGTAATCACATATTTTGATAATAATGTAATCACATATTTTGATAATAACATAATCACATATTTTGAAAATAAAAATTATCTCGATTTTTCATCAAATGAAATTTCTAAATCAGTCAGGGTCACATGATTAATTAAATCGACAACATTTAAAAATTCAATTAAAACTGACCAGGTACATGTATAAACAAATTATATATCAATTTTTTTCCCTGTGATATCAAAAATATTAGCAGACGGTCACTTCCTACATCACTTACTCACAGCATGTACTAATTATGTATTGTTTACTTTTACAGGTTTTCTTTTTTCAGAGGTCAATGGTAAGGTGAAATCTGTTTTTTTTAATATAAATAATCACCTTTATATATGAAATATGAACTAGACCTTATAAGCAGGTGTTGTAATTAGTTTCTGCTCAGTAGAATCATTTCATCAAATATTCCATTCATTGTTGTTATTTTCAATAAGATCGATCTATTGATTGCATGATTTCTGATGTTTTACCTCCAGTTTCAGCACACTTAGACTTTATCATATGCCCAAGAAAAGGGTGATTATATAGGGAATCACTGAAGCATGACTGGAGGGGACTGTGTCTGAGGCAGTCAGTGGGTCCCCAATTATGAAAATTTCTGGATTTGCCACTGGTCATAACTGAGAGACCAGTTGTTATTATTGGAGGAAGCCAAAGCATGAGTACTAAGAGAGAAAGACCAATCAGAAGCATGAGTACTAAGAGAGAAAGACCAATCAGAAGCATGAGTACTAAGAGAGAAAGACCAATCAGAAGCATGAGTACTAAGAGAGAAAGACCAATCAGAAGCATGAGAACTAAGAGAGAAAGACCAATCAGACGCATGAGTACTAAGAGAACGACCAATCAGTAGCATGAGTACTAAGAGTGAAAGACCAATCAGAAGCATGAGTACCAAGAGAGAACGACCAATCAGAAGCAGGATTGATTGATTGATTGCTGATGGTTACCTCCCCTTTCAACACTATTGTGCTATTTTGTGGCTGTCAGTTTTTATTGGAAGAGGTAGTCAGAGAAGCTGCAGAGAACCATGACCAACCTTTTTTAGAAAATCCAGAAGCAGGAAAACTGCCAGTCCTAAGCAACTTCAGTTTCTACTAAATTCAGTCATCATCATGTATATCAAATCATTCTAATTAGAAAGAAAAAATACAGAAGTCATGCATAGTCAGTTGTCTTCAATTTAGTATTTCAATAATCTCAGCGATCTAATTGTTTTATTTGAAGAAAAAAAAATAATAGAACATGCATAGTTGAGGGGGGATAGGATGGGTCCTGATCCCAAAATCCCGAGGTCCCGATTTTAAATAAAGTAAATCCAGACATCCCGAATCCGAAAAAAAGAATTCTCGGATTAGAAAGGGTCAATCCTGAATTCCAGAGCTTAAAAACACCCGATCCCAGAGTCCCAATAAAGGTCCTATTCCCTCTCATAGTTGTCTTCAATTTTGTATTTCAATATAAATCTCAGGGACTTTAATGTATGCATTGAACCTGTCATCCTCAGATTTACCGCTCTCTGACCCAATTTCAATAATTTGTCTTCCCTTCCAAAACAAACAGTATCACCACTTTTGTAAAAGCCTGCTGAGACAAATCAGTCGTGGAGGAGATTTAAATATGAAATGAAAATATTATTTTCCTCTGACAACACCAATATCAATTGTTTTATTTCCATAGATTTCTGCGTCTGCTAAGTGGTTAGTGTTTGCATTGCAATCTTTGTCCATCCATTATGGTTCTGGGAATTAATTTCTTATCTCTAGCTCTTTGTTCTAGCTGAGTTACGGTCTTAATTCAATCAGTACAAATCAGTTTTGGTGTTGACATGACATTAAATCTTCCTTAAATAAAATCTGTGGTGATCAAATTAAAATGTATGCAGTTAAGGATTAATTTTCTGTTAAAAGCATGTCGTTCATGTAGATTTAAATATTGAATCAACTATATACACTTGTTGTAGAATAGGTCATGTTGAGTGACTGAATAATTTGAATTTTAATATTTCTTCTTCACTGGCAGTTTAAATATTTTACCCGGTGCAATTTCTTTTCAAATGAAAACATAAGACAAAATTAAAATATTATTCTGTTCTATATTTTCAATGTCTATATAAAACTAAGTCAGAATAAATCCAAAAAATCTTCCAACTGGGTTGAATATTTTTCTCATTCAATTTTATAAAGTTTAAAAATCTGTAATGAATTTCAAATTTCAATTTTTCAGATTACATAATAAGTTATTATGGTGTGGACTGCAAAACAAAAATATTGAATTCTACTCTTAAAAAGGTTAAGAAAATATGGAGTAAAGCAATAATTTGATATACATGTAGTTTGATAATTGATTTTCTATTTAAAACAATTCTTTCAGAAAATGTAGGCAACAGGGCTTAAGCCGGTGAATCACATGCTTTAGCATTAGGTTCAGTGGTGGATCCAGAGGGGGTTCCTGGGGTAGTTTGTAAATTAATTGAAAGCACTAGACTAATTAGGAGATGAACTTTAATGAACACTGACTTTTCATTGCTATAAAAAGAATTAAGTGATTGATTTGTTTGAATAGATTGTATAACTGTAAGATATAAGGGAGAGGGTAGGTTGGAACCAAAACTTCTTGATGTTTCTCTGAAATAATGCAAAAATCAACAAATTTTGGGCTTGACAAAAAGTCTTTTAAAGGCAAAACTTGTCTAAAGATTTACAAACTTAAGATTCACGTTCATATTTGAAAATTAATGAAATCAATGTTTCCAATGTGATGGTATTTTTTGTTTCCTTTGAATGTTGCCAGAACGATTATAATGATGCTTTTTTAATATGAGGAGGGCATGACCTTTTTCAGGGCATCGGCCAGATCAGGTGTTTTTAAGCTCAGGATCTGGGATTCCTTATTATGAATTTTGGGACGTCAGTATTTTTCTTTTTTAAATTCGGGACCTCTGGATTTCATGTTTTTAAGCCTGGGATTTCGGGATCAGGACCCTCCCATCCCCCTTATATGGAATGGATTAAGGAAAAATAACGAATGCCTGCATTGATTAATTCATAAAAATTTAGGTTGCACCAATCCAAAAACATCTTAAATAAGACCTCACCACTATTTACCCATTTATTAGGCATTAAAGCTGTTTAGGTTTCTTAGTGAGTTATTTTATTGTAATGCATAAACTTATGAGTTCTTTTAAATTTGAAGCAGGTTGAAAGAGAATATCCTCCCTTTCTTTTTTTGGCAATTCACATTTAATATGTTAAAGATGATGTTTGGCACCTGCACATAGGAATTGTAGGTTTGGGAAGATATCTAGGGTCTTATTTAATTTTTTGGCCAACAACATAAGTTACATGTCTTATACAAGAAAAGGATGCCAGAGCAGGAAAAAATCTTTTAAAAACTAGATGTGTCAAAGCGACTTGAATGGCCCTGTCCCAATAAGTTGAAAAATCTGCAATTTCAATATAAACACTTGTGGACACAAACATGATGATAGCCTCACAGCTCAAAGTCTGGAGGGGAATAGAGAAAAAATCTGTATAACTGTGATTTTCCATAAGTCCAAAGCCCGTAATTTCAGAGAAAATTAGCGGAGCAGAACGAAACATAAGCTTGACCAGTGAGTATAACTCATCATGGATAACTCACATACCGAAAATCAGCCCAATATCTGAAGGCGTTTAGAAAAAAAGTCCATATAATTGTGATTTTCAACAATTTCTCAAAGTCCAAAGCCCGTAATTTCGGCAAAAATTAGTGGAGCCAAACGAAACTTAAACTTGATCTGTAACTCATCATAGTTAACTCACATACCAAAAATCAGCCCCATATCTGAAGGTGTTTAGAAAAAAAGTCCGTATAACTGTGATTTTCAACAATATTCTCTAAGTCCAAAGCCCGTAATTTCGGCAAAAATTAGTGGAGCGGAACGAAACTTAAACTTAATCTGTAACTCATCATGGTTAACTCTGTTAACTGGCTATAAATGACTGAAGTGTTCTTTGTACAACTTTAATCTAAACCCACCAAGTCACTCTTGTTCTTCATTAACAGAATCTGGGGTGGCCGATCTTTTTCCATGGCTAAACCCGTTAACCTCTTCTGTCAAAGTTGCCATGGTTACACAGTGGTTTAATCACCTTGCTTTAATCTTCACCATAGTTGCTTAAACTTATTTACTACTTGTCAATCCTGTTATTAATAAAAATCAATGAATTAAATTATTTAAATATTCTATCAGGTGCACTTCTTCGGTTCAAATGTTCGCCATTTCTTCCAGGATGATGGGTCTTTTTAAAAGTAATGCTTTATTACACTTAGAATTAACACTTCTACTGTGTACTGAAGTTGCTTGCTCATTACTCTGTTCTCTCACTGGAGTATATTCATGATTATCATTATCAAGCTCCGAGTCACCTCCTGATCTACTTTCCTCATAAGATTCATGCCCTTGATTCACAGGATTATCGCTGTCTAGTTCAGAGTCACCTGCCTGACTTCCTAATTCAGATTCATGTCCTTCTACTTCATTGTTACTTTCACCTTGTTCATTGTCTGACTGATTGTTGACATGAGAGTCTTCCTCGTCATCACTATCATAATAAAGGACTTCATCCTCAGCCTTATTCTTGTTTAAGTTTGAGGTTTTTAGACCTTCTCTTAATGTTACCCTCTTTTCCTGTTGTTTGTTTTTCTTATCTTTTTGTTCATCAATATCTCTTAAAATCCTACATTCATGCACTCTTACATAAGTTCCTCCATATCTTATAAACACAACAACATTGTCCTGTCCAATAACTGTACCAGGTCCTTTCCATTGATTGTCTCTAAGAAAGTATACTTTATCTCCATTTCTGAATTTCTCACCTGAGGGACGAACCTGCTTTCGAAGAGCACGCCTAATTTTCTCTGAGGATTCTGATGCTACAAATGCTTTCCTAGCCTCATGAAGACCAACTAAGTGTTTTCCCATTGTTTTACTCATTGTTTCTCCTTCAAGAGCTGGAGGTTTATTGACTAGTGTTGATGGCAGGTTAGGATTTCTTCCAAACACAATTTGATAAGGACTGTACCCATACACATTTACAAGACTATTTTTGGCATTTACAGCCCAGCTAATTGCAGTTTCCCAAGATAGATTTGAGCTTTCTCTGATTTTGTTAACTGTTTCAGTTAGAGTTGCATTATGTCGTTCTACAATTCCATTTGACCAGGGACTGTATCCTGCTGTCGTCTTAACTGACATGTTTAGATTTTCAGCCATATCACGAAAAATTTGAGAATTGAATTCCCCACCATTGTCAGTGTATACTCCAACTTCAGGAGCACCATATACACTAACCCATATCTGCATGAATTTGTCAACAACTAACTGTGAGTCTTTTCTCCTGATAATAGCTGCTGCACTCAAACGGCTAAACAAGTCAATTATGTGCAAATAGTAAAAATTATGATCAATCTCATGTAAATCCATAGCAACAATTTGGTTCTTTAAAATGTTACATAGAAACAGAAGTAGTTGACTGTGAAATACCTCTATTATTGAGCAAAGATTCTTTGAAAAGAGCACAAACAGTTCTTGATCTCCATAATGATAAAGTGACAATGTTTGGAAAACCAGTTGATGTTCATTTCACCTCAAATGGTCATTATTGCATAAACATCAAAGACAGAAGAACTGGGCAGACCGATTCTGTAGTGAGTGAGGAGGAAATCCTGAAGGTAGATTCTGGATTCTCTAAGAAAAGAAAGAGGGATATTATATCAAAACTGCATAAACAATTTGGTCATGCCTCATCTGAAAAGTTGTTATCTCTATTGAAAAGTGCAGGCATCAACTCACATACCAAAAACCAGCCCAATATCTGAAGGCGTTTAGAATATACTGTATAAACTGTATAATGGTTTGTTGCGGATTGACGGAATGACGGAATTACGGAAAGACGGAATAAGGGACAAGGGTAAAACTATATGGCACCGACAACTTCGATGCGGGGCCATAAAAATGACATGATGTGTTTGCTTCAAGCTCGTTAGGTATAGGCAGTATCGAAAGTTTTGGCCTAATACAAACAAAGAAACCACATTCATATCTTTTTCATTTCCTATTCTTATCAGTCAAAAGATGTACATTATAGATCTCATAAAAAGGCATTAAACATTATACATACACCTAAACCCTCACCGAGATTTCAAAACTTTTGAACTCTGATTAAATTAAAGTTGATAGAAAATTGTTATAACATTACTTTAGTCAAATTGAAAACTGAAATTGTATTCTCAATTGTCACAAAGATTGTTACAACTTTAGAAATAACATAATCTATTTTATAAGATCTTTTTGAAAATTTCAATTAAGTTTCACAACACTATAAAAGGACACAATGATTTTTTTTGTTTATAGAGTTTTAAAATCAATTTAAAGTTAAATATCAAATAAATTTACTTCTTTCATTCCCGCAGAATCTGAACTAAAAATTGATAACATTTAAATACATTACAGACAGTTTCTTTATTCAATATCAAATTTTAATCTATTCTAAATTCAAATTCAAATATGTTCATTATGTTTCTATAAACAGGTGATGAAACATCATGTTACATTGCACCAATATTGGTCAATCAATCACACAAGCGTTAATGTGCATTTATTTTATTTTCCCTACATAAGTATCTGGTACAGTTTGAGTTGTACCAGTTTTAGTATACCCTTATAAAAATGTTTACAAAATTAGCATCATGCATAATTGATACATAAGCTACATAGTGGAAAGCCATGTGACACTTATAATATGCACTGTTTTCCAGAATTAAGGTGGTACCCAACACTTTCACTAAAATTAATTTGGCTCGTTTAATTTTCTTAAAATTTTGACAAATTATTTACTTGACCCTTTAACAAAATATATATAAAAAAAAAAAATTTGAACCAACCATTTTATCAGAAAAAATACACTGGTTAGGGTGCTATAAACAGTTTCGTACTAAAAACTAGGGGTATTTCCCCAGTGAGATTTACATACTGATGGAATTCCCTGCTATTTATATACCACTAAATGAAAAAGTTGATTGTTTTTTATGTTCAATGTGAAAAACATATATTGAAGTTCAATTAAAAAGCCACTTTTGTCAAGATTTAAAAAAAAAAAAATGTTTTTGTGACTTCCTACTATATGGGAGGCAACTCCATAAACAGCTGATTTTCACCTGTTGAAAAAAGCACTTTGATTTGTCAGGTAAGATAGCTCCTTTCGGAGCAGGCGAACGTAGGCTGAAACTACATTTTCTTAAATCAGCCGGATAAGCTCTTGGAAATGCATATTATAAGAAATCTCAAATATATGCACAGGTTACTGATCCGTGTGTCCAAAGGTGGTCTGTTTTTAAGGTTTTTTAGGGGGAAAATGCCTAATTTCCAGCTGATAACTTGTACCAATTTGCATGTTTAAACAAGAGATGTTGGATTTTTTTTTATTTATTCAGAAAGTTCATAGAATTATCTTTCCATTGATGTATAGATATCTATATAACTATGAATATCTGACTTCTGCATGATGGGTCCACTATTACATGCCCTGTTACAGAATGACGTCACGTAAAAAAATGTTGATTGCACCCTTATATAGCAGTTTGACAAACACCAATTTTGATCATTGAGAAGCTTAATATTCCCTTTACAACACGACGTAATTAAAACGTTTAGCTGATTTTACAGAGTTATCTCCCTGTAGTGTTAGGTACCACCTTAATGACATATATATAAACAACACAAATACAAATATCAGGCTGTTCAGTTTTCTCTTTTAAAAAGTTTACCATTTGTCATTTCGGGGCCTTATTTTCGCATTGTTGAAGGCCTTAGTGAGTGACTTATAGTTGTTTCTATTATGTCATTTGGATTCCTGTGGAAATTCGTCGCATTGGCAAACATACATTTATGTACCATGTCTTCTCATTTTCATACATACTAATATAAATATGTGAATACAAATACAAATATGAATTGAAAATGCATTCCATTCATCAGTTGGTCTCTCGTGGGGAGTTGTCTCACTGGCAATCGTACCACATCACCCTATACTTATATAACTAATAATGACCTCACAGTAAAATTGTTATGAACAAGTAATAAAAATTACAGATATTATATATCGTAAACTAAAAATCTAATTTACGACTGAAAGTTGATAATAATTCTCACATGATAAAGTAAAAGGTGTAATAATCAAACACTGTGGACAATGCTGACCACTTTAAATGACCGCTATCTCCAAGTTTGTTGTTTTCCCTTCTCGTTTAATTAAGTTGGGAGGGATCACAATCTAAGTTACACGGCGACATTGTAGTACAAAGGTTTTGACAAACAAAGATTATCACATTTCAAAAGAGTTTAACATTATGGCTTCACCTAAGAGAAAATTTAATTTAAACAATATTATTGAACACAAAAGTGTCTAAAGGGGTCACTGATCTCACTACACAACAGTTTGTACCCTAAACCTACATGGAGAGATTAAAGTCCAAAAAATCTATTTATTTTGTTATTATATTCTATATTTTACTGTTAAGAAAAAATATTGAAATAAGTTTCAAATGAATTCCATCAATCCTCAATAAACAAATAGATAAATTCATAAAGATAAATTTCTCCCATTTTTAACAATAAGATGTGCCTTTAAAAAATGTCCAGTGGTTAGTAATTAACAGTTATTGGCCCTTTTAAACTTTTTTGGATTCAAGCATCACTGATGAGTCTTTTGTAGACGAAACGCACGTCTGGCGTATATACAAAATTTAGTCCTGTTATCTATGATGAGTTTATATATTTAGGAGATAACTGAATTGTATTCTTGAAGCTTTAAAGCAGGCTTTCTACTGCAGTTTTACTGGTGCAAATTGAATCAACTTTTCAGAATGTTATAAATTCTATAAAAGAAGAATTAAAGATGCAAAATGTGAGTGTTTTGCTTATTACTGAAGAAATAACATGTCAATACACTCCAAAACTCAAAATGTTTGACAGACAGGTTCCATAAGAAAGAGAATTTTGCATTGTCACCTAATCAGAACCATTGATAAAAATTAATTGCAATAATTAGAATTCTTCGTTTAAAATGCCCCTTTTCAGGATCGTGATGACATACAATACTGGAACATAAAAAATTTCAAGACTTTGATATGATTACAGTTTGAAGATTCTGATGATCTTTAATAGTTTGAATAAAATATTTTTTTTTCTCAATCATCTTGTTTTCTACAGGAAAAAAATTCTGTAGCAAATAATGAATCAAACAGATACTAAAATCAAATTAAATTTTTACAAATTCCTTCCCCTAGACAAAATGAAGTCATAAATTATGCACAAGTATTCCAAGTTTGCGACACATGATCAATTTTAATTATACACATGGGAGACAACTCCACTTTAATAAAGTTAGATATAAAATTAAGATTTACAGAGTCAAACAAATGCTTTTCTGCGGATATTTCAGCATGTAATATTGTGTTTGTAGAAATCATCTATCATGGAGACGCATTATGATGATATATATTTTTGAACGTTCGTTCGTTAATATTTTTATAAAAACGTAGAATGAAAATGATCAAAGTAAGTATAGAGATCTTCAAACAAAGGTTTATACATCTATAAAATCATCATGAGATATCCATATTTCAACAGAACGAAAATGTGATCAAAAGAAGATAATAGTGGAACAAATAATATCTTTTTTGTCAGTAATGTAAATTTCTATGTGTATTATACAGTACTGTTGAATTATTTTATACTAATTTTTCAATAGTACAAATTTTTATATAAAAGTATGCATTATATAACTAGTCAGGCTTGAAAGCAATAAAATAATTATTACCCCTTTTCTCCCAAACTGTGCAGCTTGTAAAAATGTCCAACTACCTTACCTTTTCAGAATATTTAGTCTTACAATAGTAATAATTAATGAATATTATCAAGTTGTGACCATTTGAATTTTTTTTTTAATTTTCCCTTAAGACTTTAATCCCTTATGTACTATTTTTGGTCATGTTGATTGGATGACACGGTCATCAGATAAATTTTTCAATCAAGATGTTCGATTGAAAATTGTGGCCAAGTTCAATTTCTTTTGCCCAGGATATTAAAGTGGAGAATATTTAGGTAAAAGATTACAAAAATTTATGAATATTGACTATAAAGGGCAATAACTCCTGAACGGGTCAATTGACAATTTTAGTCATAATGAAATATTTGTAGATCCATTATTGCTGTTTAAAGTTTAATCTCTATCTATAAAAATATTTAAGATAATAACCAAAAACTAAAAATTTCCTTATATCTGATTCAACTGAAATTTTCAGGGCAGATAGATCTACCCTGATAATCATTTTCACCAACAGTCAGATTTTCTCTAAATACTTTAGTTTCAGGGATTAAAATACCCCTATGTTCTATTTTCAGCCCTCAACATCTACATCTGCAATTTTGAAGGACTCTCCATCACTAGATGTTTGTATAATATCTAGTTTTTTACCTTATAAAACCTTAGAAAGCCATTCAAAATATTTCAAATTTTAAAATATTTAACCTTTCAAATGTTGACCTTTAATTTATCTATATATAGATGTTTTATTCTAGGTAAATGTACTAGTTATTGGACATTTTACTTCCCTGTGGAAATTCCTTTGCTTAGAGCACCAACATTCAGAATTTATCAGGTAAAAATGTGTTTCTGAAATAAGTGGTATAACATTATGAGACAGCAATCCTACAACACAAAAACAAACAAATATTTGCAGGACAACATATAATATTAAATCTCAGCAGGAAATCCAATGTCTTTACTATCTTTGACAAGTACAGACACAGCTCATAGGGCATGTTTTATTTGTTATAATATAACATTTAATACCACTTTTTATTATGTTTTATCTTTTGATAAAATAGATTCCTGCTGCAGTTGCATTGATTAACTATTTTTTTTCAAAAACACTACTTTTTTTTACACTAAATTTCAGAAATAAAAGAGAGAATATGGCGTCCTTAGTTACAGACTGTTGTACCCTCTGTAATGATGATGGAACGTCTACAGAAGCTGTCAGGTGGTGTATAGAATGTGAGGTGTTCCTTTGTATAGATTGTGAAAAACATCACAAGAAGTTAAGATTGTCTAAAGCCCACAATACAATATCTACAAAAGACTACCACAATCTACCCAAATTTATGCAAGATATTAGTAGCCAGTGCAGAGATCACAAGAAGAAGTATGAACTGTACTGTTCTTTCCATGCCTGTCCCTGCTGTGTCATGTGCATCACAGATAAACACCAAAAATGTCAGGAAATGAAACCGCTGTCAGATGTCCTAAAGCAAGTAAAATCATCTGCCTCTGTACAACTTTTTGAAAAAGATTTGAAGGATGTAAAGGAAAATTTAGAGGAGATTATAAAATATCTAAACCGTAGGATTAATACAAGTACTGAACAAAAAACAAAAGCTGCTGAACAAATTCGATCTATGAGGAAGTCCATAGATGATTTCTTAAAGAAATTAGAACAAGAAATATTGAATGATCTAGATTCAAAACAATCAAAGCTGAAATCTAAGATGAACACTTTACTACAACAACTGAAGACACAAGCCAATCAGATGAGCCAATTGCAAAGTGATTTATCAAAAATGACAGAATATGCAACTGAGCTACAAATGTATGTCGGTCTGAGAGACATTGAGAAAACTACATCCCAAGCAGCAAAATACATAGAAGATTTAAAAAGTGGAGGCCCACTGGATGAAATTAACCTAGAACTAACCATCTCTTCTGAACTTCAATCAATTCTAAAAGATGTCAAATCATTTGGAGATATTAATATCAATACCAGCCCATTTACCCTTCAACTTAAGGCAGTGAGAAAAAATCAAGCACAGTACCTAGTTCCAACTATTCCTACAATTGAACAAATTAAGCCATCCTTCTTAAGACAGCTGACTATTCCACAAGATAGGAAGTTTATTGATATACGTGCCTGTACAATATTACCTGATGGTAAATATATAATTCTTGATTACCAAATTGATAAAAGTTACCTGCTGCTGTTCAGTAAAGATGGCATGTTCATGAGAGAAGTTGTGAAATTTACAGGAGGCTCATACAATTCTTGCTTTGTACGAAATAATACAGTTGCTGTCGCATTAGAAACAGAAAGACAGATAGCATTGGTGGATGTAGAAAAAAATAAAATTTGTAAATCAATTAACATTACTCACTACTGTGAATCAGTAGCAAGTGATGGTCAAACATTGGTCATTAGCAGTGGGGAGGAATTTAGTACAATAGTAAATCTGAATGATATGTCTCATACAATATTAGAAGGAGTTGTGGCATATCATGTTGCATTATTCAAAGGAAATATCTATAGTACTATTGTTATGGAAAACAAAGTCTACTGTTACAAAAGTACTGGAGAAGCTCTCTGGACATTTATGCATGATGATATTGTCCTTCCCAGAGGAATAACATTAGACAAGAATGGCTTTGTTTATGTAGTTTCTGAGAGAACCAATAGAGTTGTAGTAGTATCACCAGATGGTAAAACTTGTAAGATAATACTATCAGAGGCTGACAGAATCAAATCTCCCTATGCAATAGACATTGACAGAGAATCAGGAATTATGATAGTATCTGGTAAAATAAGCGCTGATAATGATGATAGTGAATATGAAACAGCTTTTGTTTATAAACTCTGAAATGTAATACTTTTAATTTTACAAATTAAAGTCTATATATTCAGACGTTATCTATATATACATGTATACATAATCTCTTGGATATACTGCTAGTAACAGATAAATTTAAAAGTTAAGAAGATATGGTTTCATTGTCAATGAAAAAAAAGATATCCACCAAAGTTAAAATGAAATGGATGTAAGCAATTATAGGCAACCAATAGCCTTCAACAATGACAATTAACACTGTATAGTCTTTAGTGTTATAATTTATACACCTCTGACCCTAAGACTTTACCCCCTTTCATAACAACTAAATATCAAGTCATTTTTACACAAACTAAATTGGTTTCTTTATAATGATGATCAAAATTACATATGCAAAAACGTCTGACACAGAATTATAACAAAACAATTTGGAAATTGAGAAAAAAAGCAGTCAAATATTTGAGTTAAAACATCATAAAGAACAATGTAAAGATACCCTCATTCTGAAGTTTCATACCTTAAATTCAAACTTAATTCAAAGAAGTGATCCTGATAATGTGATTGAATTGTTGCAACCTTATGTTATAGAATAGTTTTTGTATTTAAGGTTTTTTGGTATTTTTGGAAAATATTTTATTTTGATATAATATTAATAGGATTGAGTCGGAAATTATTATTTTAATTATTAACTCATTATGTGTCAGGTAAATTTTGTTCTGTCTAAGCATGTCCTTAATTACTAATGGCAAAAGTATTATAATTAGATTTATCTTTTAATTGGCTTAATTAAATTGACACTATTCTTATTTTTACCTTTGACAGTTCGAAGTAAATTTTGATTACTCAAATTACACAAATTTAAAGTTAGTAATATTCATCATAATTTGAGCTCTTATTAGAAATGCTATAAATTGTACAGTCAACTTTTTGAAATCATTGAAGTCACGATGTAGTCACAATGTAGTCAGGATGTAGTCACCAGTGTAGTCTTGTCGGTGTAATCCAGAAAGGAGTGCTTCCAAAGCCAACCAGGCTTAGTTACTGACAGGAGAAAGCCGTACTCAAAAGACAGCTCACAACACAACTGTACCTTATTCAAGCCAGACAACATTAACTTTGAATATTTCGAACATTTTGGACTTTAACTTAAACTGTGAATGGATTAGTGAAATTAGTGACGTAAATTTAGTTTTTGAATTATTTGGACTTTATTTGTTTGTAAATTGTTTTGGCATCATTATTATTATTTGGACCTGTGACTATATAAAATTGTTACAACTTGCTGCTTGCTTTATAGCTTAGCCTGCCATTGCTTAAGTCTTGCGAAAGACTGACCCCCTGTACCTTGGGCTGTGCATGTTCGATAGTCCCCCTTAAACTTGATGTGCATTGGCTCATGGTGACACTTTTCTTGAAAGACAACAAAGATGAAGTCCAACCTGCTACGTACATTATGACATAAATATAAGAAGATTCCTGCATACATGAATACAGTACCAGAAACCTTGCTTTAGGTGAAACAGTACTGTTGAATCAAAATTTGTAGCTGATTCCAACTATTCTGTCATTGTTGGAAAATTTAAAGAAAATCAAAAATCTGACAACAAGTGAAGATATGGTATGAATTTCAATGAGACAACTATCTACAAGAGATCAAATGACACAGAAAATAACAACTATTGGTCAAAGTATGCCTTCAACAATGAGTAAAGTCCAGACTGCAGAGTCAGTTATATAAGTTTTGAAACGAAAAATGTAAAACAATTCAAACTATTCAATTAAGAGTCAATAACCCAAAAATTGATTGTCACTTCCGAGCAAGTAGTTCCTGGCCTAATGAATACTTTTGCCTCATGTCAGATTAGCTCTATGATTTAGTTTTTGAGATATAAGCCAAAAAAACTGCATTGTATCACTATGGTCTATTTTATCCATGGCAGCGATGTGTTTTCACAAAACAGAAAAGAAAACACAAACTGTATACAAGGTGTTCTAAGGATCGAGTCAGCTTAATAAAATTGAGAAACGAAATGGGGAATGTGTCAAAGTGACAACAACCCGACCATAGAGCAGACAACAGCTGAAGGCCAGCAATGGGTCTTCAATGTAGCTTTAACTCCCACACCCGAAGGCGTCCCTCAGACAGCCCCTTTAAAAATATGTATACTAGTAGTCAGTGATAATGGAGGTCATACTAAACTCAAATTATACACAAGAAACTAAAATTAAGTTTGGAAGAAACTGGTTTATTAGTTTCAGAGGATAGTATCTTTGAAATAGTTTACACCAAACAGATGCCAAGAAATGGCAAAAGCTCCCTCTTAGGTGAGCTAAAAAGTATGAAAAAAACTTCCCAAAAATGTTTTTCTTAAGATTATATATATATGTTAAAATATGACAAAAAAAAACAACCTTAAAATCACCCCTCCCCCTAAATGTTTTGAAATTCAGAATTGGAAGATTATAAACTTTTCGGGAAATGTTCAGAGAGTTCCATAAACTTGATCACATTATTGTCTACAACTAGAAAAATTGCTTGTTTTATAAAAAGTACCTTTTTTCCCTCTATTTTTCTAGATGTTTGGGACAATTACCCCAACATTCAATCCCAGTTTATCCTATGTGGTATGGAAGTATTCTTAATGAGTATCACATAGAACACTTTTCTTGTCTCATAAATGAAACTTTTTAAATCTTATATCATGAAATAGCAATGAACTAAGTTTAGTGTAATACACAATCTGATCCTACTTTTTATGATAAAAAGTAAAACTCTTAAAAAACTCCTTAAATGAGACAAAGTCTTATAAATGTCATTTAATATAAAAACAATGACCTCCAGTAATGTTTCATCACACCAAATAACGTCCACATTTTATCATATTATTCTGAATGATAAGATCACACTTAAGACATTTCTGAAAATGTCAAAATCAACACTTTAGAGTGGTCTTCCAAGAGTTTCTGATTAAATAATTCCAAGACAGGCTTCTGGAATCAATAGATTACCAAAATAGTAGAAAACATTACTTAATGTTTAACAGACATTCTATTTTCATCTTTCAATGTCAAAGTTTGCTATTTAGGATGTCAAATTCAGGAAATTAGATCTGACAAGACAAGAAATAGAGTACACCCTCATTATATTGTATAATACCAGATCATTTTCATATCAGGTTTACTAACAATTTTGGGCAGAAGAAGAGGTATTTAAGAAATCCTTATTTTTTATGTTTCTTTGTCTGGTTCAATGTATTCGGAAACAATTACAAAGAGACAATTTTGCATGAAAATCCAACCCATGTCAGAACGTCTTGCAAAAATTCCCCAAAAATATCCAATGGCTACTACCTAAAAAGAAAACTTTTAATTTTATACCTTTTGCTTTTTACTTTGCAAAATAACAAAAAAAACACGATTAATTAAATAAACTAGAAGCTCTAAAGAGCCTGTGTCGCTCACCTTGGTCTATGTGAATATTAAACAAAGGACTCACGATAGATTTATCACAAAATTGTGTTTTGGTGATGGTGATGTGTTTGTACATCTTACTTTACTGAACATTCTTGCTGCTTACAATTATCTCTATCTAAAATTGGCAAACAAGAAATTGGGTATACCTGCATTGTATTGTATAGTATCAGGTTATTTTCATATCAGGGTTGTTGACATTTTGGGCCTTTGAAGAGGATTTTTTTTAAGAAAAAAAAATGTTTTTCATGTTTTATTGTTGTGTTCAATGTATTCTGAAAGGTTACTCCCTAATAAGAAATCTTTTAAATTTGTACTTTTTTACTTTGCAGAACAGTAAGAAACAAGTGAAACTGCGAGCTACTGCTCACTGATGATACCCCCACCACAAGTGGATAATATTAATAGTGTAAATATATGCAAGTGTTCGGTAAACAGGAAGTTGTCGAGTGATGAATCTGAAAACTCATCACACAGTATAGCTGACTTATATAAATCCTGAAACTAAATTTCAGAAATCCTTGTATTGTAGTTCCTGAGAAAAATGTGACGAAAATTTTCAACTTGGCTATCATGTGTAAAATCATACAAGTGTTCGGTAAACAGGAAGTTGTCAAGTGATCAATCTGAAAACGCATCACACGGTATAACTGACTTAGATAAACCCTGAAATCAAATTTCAGAAATCCTTGTATTGTAGTTCCTGAGAAAAATGTGACGAAAATTTTCAACTTGGCAATCATGTGTAAAGTCATACAAGTGTTCGGTAAACAGGAAGTTGTCAAGTGATCAATCTGAAAACGCATCAAACAGTAAAGCTGGTTTAGATAAACCCTGAAACCAAATTTCAGAAATCCTTGTATTGTAGTTCCTGAGAAAAATGTGACGAAAGTTTCATGGGACGGACTGACTGACGGACGGACTGACTGACGGACGGACTGACGGACGGACTGACAGACAGACTGACGGACGGACTGACAGACGGACTGACGGACGGACAGACAGAGGTAAAACAGTATACCCCCCCTTTTTTAAAGCAGGGATATAATAATTTATTGACACATTTCCAGTAAATATTGTTCCAATATGACATTATGCCTTAATTATTATGATTGATTTTTGGTTGCTTAACTTCCAGTGGCAATGATTCCTTATCATAAAAAGATAATAATTAAATGTTAAAGCATCAAACCAAAAGATGAAAACATTTTTCACAATGCCATTTGAATTATAATAGTTGTGATTATGATTACAGAAGATCAATTGGCTGGCAAAAGGACAATTTGAGAAACACAAATGAACCACTGTAAATGACAAAAATCTGTGTGGGTCAATAGCATTAGTGATGGGTATAAAATATGAAAGATTAATGTACTGTTAATTTAGAAGTTATTCAGTGCATTTATAATTGCCTTTTTTAAAAGAATGGACAACTAGAGGCTTCTGGAGGAGCCTGCGTCGCTCACCTGATATTTTTTTTACAATTGATACATGGATTATTGCAACTGTTATGCTTTTGCTTTAGTTTCAGAGATAAGTCAAAAACTGCATTTTCCCCCCGAAGTTCTATTTTTTAGCCACACCTCTGCCATGATGTTTGGTAAACATGGATGGACACAATTTTTAAACTAGAAACCGTTCACTGACTGTGGCCGAATCCAGAGGCAGATTTAGGTAGAGGGCCCATGGGTAGGCTCCATTTTCTGGAAAACAGTGTGTTGCTTATATAGGGAATCACTGAAGCATGAACATTTCTGGATCGGCCACTGCAAGTTTGGTTAAAATTATCTCAGTTGTTTCAGGAGATGAATGAAATAGAAAGCAATTCAAAATATTTCAAATTTTTATATATATCTAACCACTCAATTGTTGACCTTACATTTATCAATATTTTTATCTATATAGATATGTTTATCCCAGGTAAATGTACTAGTTATTTGACATCTTACCTCCCTGTGGAAATTCCTTTTCTAGAGCATCTGTGAGCATTTAGAATATAACGGGTAAGAATGTTTTTTGAGATATTAAATGGTATAAAATTATGAGACAACTGTCCTCAAACACAAAATCAAACATCTGTAGGACAACATATACGGTAATCTTAAATCTCAGGAAAGCAAATGTCTATACTGTCTTTGCTTAGTTCTTAATCAAATCCAGACAGTAATGACATCTTACATCTCATCATATCACTACCACAATCACTGTTCCCTGCTAAAGAAGGGTGTTTTAACAAATATAAGATATGAGACTTTCCATTTGAGAATGACCCTTTTGTACTTCAAGATATGAGGAAAACTCAAAATTGTTAACATATATATAAAAAAGATGTATTATGTATGCCAATGAGACAACTCGCCATCCAAGAAACAATCTATAAAAGTAAACCATTATAGGTCAAGGTGATGACCTTCAACAGGGTCTCAGCTTTGGCTCACTGAACAGCAATCTAGAAAGGGCCCCAAAAATTACTAGTGTAAATCCTGTATTTATCACAGAGGGGGGATAGGACCAATGAGTTTATCGGGACTCCAGGATTGGGTGTTTTTAAGCTTGGGATTTGGGATTGACCCTTTGGGGATCCACCAATTCTTTTTTTTAAATTCGTGACCTCAGGATTTTGTGTTTTAAAGCCTGGAATTTCAGGATTTCGTCTTTTTAACCCCATGATTTCGGGATCAGGACAATCAGGACCCTTGTTTTTTTTTGTTTTTCAGCAAAATGGTCTCAGGTTAGGGGAGTGATGGGATCCAATTCACATGTTTTAAACCTTGCCACATTCTGTTTTACAGTGGCTGTCCCAAGTCAGAAGCCTCAGCCCTGTAATGCAGTGGTTTGTTGCTGACTGACATATTTATCATTCATTCAATTTTTGTACATTAATTAGGTAGTTAGTTTTCTTGTTTGAATTGTTTGGCAGTCAGCTGTATATTGGGCATTGTTGAAGGTCATACAACTTAACCTTTAGTTGTTAATTTCTGTGTCATTTGGTCTCTTGTGAAGAGTTGCCTCATTGGCATTAGCATACCACACCTTCTTTTTTATATAAAAACATGTACTTCCATGAATAAATATCAGAAACATCCAGATCAACTGTTCCTTGATTCCATTTCTATTCTTAATTATTACCCATTAATACACTGATGTTTAGCACTAAAAATTAACACAAAGTTTATTTTTGTTAATTTTACCCTTCCTTAAAGGAGCATGTTAATTGGCTATAAATGACTGAAGTGTTCTTTGTACAACTTTAATCTAAACCCACCAAGTTACTGTAAATACAAAGATACATACAAATAGAACTAAAGACTATATAGACTAAACTATGATATCTAAACTACTAAACTAAATAGTTAACAATCTGATCCTTTCTCTTTCTTAAGTAGATGTAAAGTTTATAAAATGAAAATAAAAGTTTTGTATATATTGCTGATCACATTACAACTAATTCTCTCTTCCTATTTTTTTTAACTACTGTTCTCAAATATATGTATATCACTATTGTAAGTGTCACATAATCAATGTCAAGCTATTTCATGAAAACGGTATTTACAAGTCCAGTTTCAAAACAATATAAAAGGTTCTGTGCGCTGGCACCATGCTTGGTCAACACATTAGCTATCTGCTCTTTTGTTTCAACCCAATGAACGGTAAGCTCTCCTTTTTGAATCATCTCCTTGATGCAACTAATTTCGAGTCGCAGTTTTTTTTCAGATACATATTTCTTAGAATGAACAGCTTCATTATTGATCCTTATTGTCAATCGCACATCTTACTGAAATACCTCCTTCTGTAGTACATTTATTGAAAACCAGTTCATTATATAAAGTAGCTAGTGATGTAGCACAATCTATACCATCGGCTAAAGCTAAAGCTTCACTAGCTAGTGTACTTCGAACAACCCTTCTTATTTATTAACAGAGCACTCACTATAATATACATTAAACATTTAAATCATGATTTATTTTTTTGTTCAATGATTAATAAAAGTGAAACACATGTAGTGAAATGATAATTCGCTATTACGCAGCCTGGGATTAAATAAGTATGGTTCAACTTCAATTTCATCAAAATAAGCTAAGAAAAATTGATGATGAATTATTCACTTGCAAGTGATTAATTTGACATCATTGAATTCATATCCATGTGTACTTCAGTTTAACCACTCAGATAGAGATGGAATATGCATGATTTATGTGTTTTAGGCTATTTAAAGAAAGAATGTCAACACTGAAAGTGAAAGGCAAATAATTTGATTAACCCATTCAATCCTCAATAAACAGCTGCGTCATGAGCGCATGATATGCCCGTCGTCTTGTGTGTGAATTTTTTATGCAATAATCATGAATAGTTTCTGACATACCATGCGACATGTGAAAGCCCCCTTTTGTTTTACAAAAAATCTCAATAACTGTTAAATCAAATTTTGAATCATTACCAAAAATTTATACGTCATATCTTGAGATTAAAATATCTAAGAAGTGTGTAATGTTTTAAGCAATGGTTTAAATTGTTTTTGAGATACATGTACAACACGTCATGTGAAAACCACCCCCTTTTTTTTACAAAAAACTCATTATCTCTAAAATAAAATTTTGAATCAAAACCAATAAAGGGCTGCGCTTTAGCGCATGATACGCCCGTTGCTCTTTTAACTTGTCTTTTATGCTTTAAATGTATTGTTCAAAAATTGGAAAATCCCCCCTTTTTTAAGCATAAAAATTCATAACACAGAAATGTAAAATCTGAAATTTATAAAAATTGAAAGGGAGCTTACATCAATAGATATAAACAATTCACCAAAGTTTCATTGACATTGGTGAAAGCCTTTTTGAGTTATTGTCCGAAGTGTTAAAAATCCCCCTTTTTTATGAATAAAGCCCCATAAATCCAAAACTGAAAATCTGAAATTTAAAAAAATTGAAAGGGAGCTTACATCAATAGATATAAACAATTCACCAAAGTTTCATGGACATTGGTGAAAGCCTTTTTGAGTTATTGTCCAAAGTGTTAAAAATCCCCCTTTTTTTATGAATAAAGCCCCATAAATCCAAAACTGAAAATCTGAAATTTATAAAAATTGAAAGGGAGCTTACATCAATAGATATAAACAATTCACCAAAGTTTCATGGACATTGGTGAAAGCCTTTTTGAGTTATTGTCCGAAGTGTTAAAAACCTCCTTTTTTTATGAATAAAGCCCCATAAATCCAAAACTGAAAATCTGAAATTTATAAAAATTGAAAGGGAGCTTACATCAATAGATATAAACAATTTACCAAAGTTTCATGGACATTGGTGAGAGCCTTTTTGAGTTATTGTCCGAAGTGTTGAAAATCCCCCCTTTTTTTATAAATAAAGCCCCATAAATTTAAAACTTAAAATCTGAAATTAAAAAAAAAAACGAAAGGGAGCTTACGTCAATAGATATAAACAATTCACCAAAGTTTCATGGAAATTGGTGAAAGTGTTTTTCAGTTATTGTCCGAAGTGTGGACGACGGACGGGCGGACGGACAGACGGACGGATGGACGGACGGACAACGGTCGTCGACGACGGGCGTATAAAAAGTATACAGATTTAAGATTAATATACAACTAAGAAGTGTGTAAAGTTTTAAGCAATAGACATAAATCGTTTTTGAGATATGGCGCGACATGTGAAAACCCCCTTCCCCTATTTTTACAAAACACTCAATAATTCAAAAACAAAATTTTGAATCATCACCAAAAAGTATACACATCTTGACATTTATATAACAAAGAAGTGTGAAAAGTTTTAAGCAATAAACACCCCTGTTTTAGTCACAAAGTCCCATATAAACTCAAAATCTTTTAATCTTATTTTCACCAAAAAGAATACAGATCGTTTGACCATCATAAGAAACAACTATGTAAAGTTTCATGAAATTTGGATAAGTCATTCTCAAGTTACGGTGCGACATGTTTACGCTGGAAAGACAGATGGACAGCAGACATTTGTATACCATAATACATTCCATCAAAATTTTAATGGGCGTATAAAAAATCATTCTTATACAGGGAAAATCCAAAATTAACTTTTGTTTATCCTTAAAATTGAAATCAAACACAAAAAAAAACATTTCCATGAGGTCTATATATCTTAAATTTTTAGATTTAGGTTCCTATTATGATATCATCTTGTTTTTTGGGTCATCTCAATAGAACATATTATCGAATGAAAGATACATATTATCATGCCTATGCCCTGTAAATTGTTGTTTTATAATTTTTTATATTGTTATAAATCTAATATGAGAATTTGAGTCAAATCCGTGAACATGAATTTGACAGCTAATGCCCCTGTAAATAAAACAATTATAAGTATTTGCATTCAACAATTATTCTCAAAAATGTTTACTTATTATAGGGGGGGGGGGGGGGAGGTAACAAATCACATATTTCACATAATTACCTTTAAAAGAGGAGGTGTCATAAGTGCCATTATCTGGCACATGATATTGCAAAAATAGTAAAATTATTCTCATTACGTTTTTATTATATTTTGGATTATTCAGATACGATATAAAAGAACAATGTTGGTCTGTTTTGTATCTATCATTTTAATTTTTTAAATAGTTACAGACTGTGCACAAATATTTTTACCATTTAAGTAATACATAAACAGATGTACTGATACTAATCTGCATGAGGTCCATTTCAATCAGACACAGCTCATATGATAGACATTACAAGACTAACATTCTAAAAGTCATGCTTTATTTGTTATAATATATCATTTTGTACAACTTTTTATTTTTTTTTCGCTTTTGATCAAATTGATTCCTGCTGTAGCTGATTGTTTTTTTTAAACCCTTACTTTTTTCTTTGCTTAATTTCAGAAATAAAGAGAGAATATGGCCTCCTTAGTTACAGACTATTGTACCCTCTGTAATGATGATGGAACATCTACAGAAGCTGTCAGGTGGTGTATAGAATGTGAGGTGTTCCTTTGTACAGATTGTGAAAAACATCACAAGAAGTCAAGATCATCTAAAGCCCACAATACAATGTCTACAAAAGACTACCACAATCTTCCCAAATTTATGCAAGATCTTAGTAGCCAGTGCAGAGATCACAAGAAGAAGTATGAACTGTACTGTTCTTTCCATGCCTGTCCCTGCTGCGTCACGTGCATCACAGATAAACACCAAAAATGTCAAGAAATGAAACCGCTGTCAGATGTCCTAAAGCAAGTAAAATCATCTGCCTCAGTTCAACTTTTTGAAAAAGATTTGAAGGATGTAAAGGAAAACTTAGAAGAGATTATAAAATATCTGAATAGTAGAATTAATACAAGTACTGAACAAAAAACAAAAGCTGCTGAACAAATACGATCTATGAGGAAGTCCATAGATGATTTCTTAAACAAATTAGAACAAGAAATACTTCATGACCTTGATTCAAAGCAATCAAAGCTGAAATCTAAGATGAACACTTTACTACAACAACTGAAAACACAAGCCAATCAGATGAGCCAATTGCAAAGTACCAGCCCATTTACTCTTCAACTTAAGGCAGTAAGAAAAGATCAAGCACAGTACCTAGTTCATGCTACTCCTACAATTGAACAAATCAAGCCGTCCTTCTTAAGACATCTGACATTTCCACAAGATAGGAAGAATATTAATATAACAGCCTGTAGAATATTACCTGATGGTAAATATTTAATTCTTGATACCCTGTACAATGATAAAAGTAATCTACTGCTGTTCAGTAATGATGGCATGTTTATGAGAGAAGTACTACAATTAACAGGATACTCATATGATTTCTGCTTCGTCAGAACTAATACAGTTGCTGTCACATTAATAAATAAACAGATAGCATTGGTGGATGTAGAAAAAAATAAAATTTCACAATCAATTAACATTTCTCATTACTGTTTTTCAGTAGCAAGTGATGGTCAATTGTTGGTCGTCAGCAGTTATGAGAAAAGTACAATAGTTAATCTAAATGATACGTCTCAAACAATCTTAGAAGGAGTTGGGGCAAAACGAGTTGCATTATTCAAAGGAAATATCTATGGTACCATCTTTATGGAAAACAAAGTCTGTTGCTATAAAAGTAGTGGAGATCCTCTCTGGACATTTGTGCACGATGATATTGGCAATCCACGAGGAATAACACTAGACAAGAATGGCTTTGTTTATGTCGTTTCTGTGGACAACAATAGAGTTGTAGTAGTATCACCAGATGGTAAAACCTGTAAGACAATACTATCAGAGGCTGACGGAATCAACCCTCCTCTGTATGCAATAGACATTGACAGAGAAACAGGAATTATGATTGTATCTAGTATAATAAGGGATGGTGATGATGATAGAAATTATAAAACAGCTTTTGTTTATAAAATCTGAAATGCAAAATTTTTAATTTTACAAATTAAAGACTATATGATATTATCTATATATACATGTATATATAATCTCTTGGGTCATCTACTAGTATTACAGATAAAGGAGTAGGTCCGGTAAGAGCTGATTTTGGCCTCAAATTTCAGGTTTTCTGACGAAAGATTTTGTACACTTTTTAAGTGCCTATTTCAATTGATTTGATTAATTTTTGTGAAAGATTTTAACTGATTGAGTCATTAAAAACGCTCCGATTCCAGCTTAAATATGAAAAATCTATCAAATATGCAAAAAAATGTCACTTTTCGGATGGTTTTTGTCAAAAATTAAAGTGGCCGCATCCGTGTTCATCCTCAACCTTTATATATGTTATGTATTATCATTAAATACAACTTACATTTCAATATTATGAATGAACACGAATGTGGCCACTTTCATTTAAGACGGATATACAATATATGTACATTGTATTGTCAAAAACAGCTTATATTTATGTACCAGAAGCAATTTCTACTTTCAAATAAATAACTAAAATATTACAATTTCACAATTTTGTAAAACTTCTATATTTTGGGGCCAAAAAGGGGTCTTACTGAACCTACTCCTTTAAAAGTTAAGAAGATGTGGTTTGATGGCCAATGAAAAACAAATATCCACTAAAGTTAAAATGAAATGGATGTAAGCAAGTATAGGCAATCATACAGCCTTCAACAATGAGAAAAATTAATACTGAATAGTCAGCAGTCTTCCAATATACATCTCTGTACCCTATCCCCCTTTCATATAGATATAAGAAGATGAGGTATGTCAGTGCCAATGCGACAACTCAAGTTTCAAGTTGATTGGACTTCAACTTCATCAAAAACTACCTTGACCAAAAACTTTAACCTGAAGCGGGACTAATCGACAGAAAAACGGACCAGGCCCACAGACCAGAAAACAGAATGCCCCTCTACTAATGAAGGTGGGGCATAAAAATCTGACACAGAAATTATAACAAAGCAATTTTGAAATTGAAAAAAAAGCAGTCAAATAGGTGAGTTAGACATCATGAAGAACAATGTGTAGAGAACCCAGACATTCTGATGGAAGTATTCATACCTAATTCTTACTTACAATTCAAACAAGTCTTCCTGATAACATGATTGAATTGTTCCAACCTTTTCATTTCGTGACAATAGATATGAGAAGATGTGGTATGAGTGCCAATGAGACAACTCTCCATCCAAGTAATAATTTTTAAAAGTAAACCATTATAGGTCAAAGTACAGTCTTCAACATGAAAACCTGGCTCACACTGAACAGCAAGCTATAAATGGCCCCAAAAATGACCAGTGTAAAACCATTCAAACAGGAAATCCAACAGTCTATTCTATAAAAAACAAGAATGTGTGCTTAGTACACAGATGCCCCATTCGCACTATCATTTTCTATGTTTAGTGGATAGTGAAAATGGGTAAAAACTCTAAGCAGAAAATTAGAAAGATTATATAATAGGGAACATTTGTACTAAGTTCCAAGATGATTGGACTTCAACTCCATCAAAAACTACCAGGACCTAAAACTTTAACCTATGAGACAAATTTGAAGCCCATGCCAAAATATTTTTTACATTGTCTTATCGGGACCTTTTATAGCTGACTATGCAGTATGGGCTTTGCTCATTGTTGAAGGCCATACGGTGACCTATAGATGTTAATGTCTGTGTCATTTTGGTCTTTTGTGGATAGTTGTCTCATTGGCAATCATACCACTTCTTCTTTTTTTATATCTTCAACAATGAGTAAAACCCAGACTGCATAGTCAGTTATTATAAAAGTCCTGAAACAAAAAATGTAAAACAATTCAAACTCTTCAATTTAGGGGCAATAACCCAAAAATTGGTTGTCAGTTTGCTCTAAATGCTTTAGTTTTTGAGATATAGGCCACTAACTGCATTTTACCCCATTGTTCTATTCTTATTCATGGCAGCCATATGTTTTGACAAAACAGAAATTAGAAAACACAAACTAATTATACAAGGAGCCCTTGAATATCTGATTCAGCTTAAGTTTGGTTGGAATTGGTTCATTAGTTTCAGAGGATAAGGTCTTTGAAATAGTTTACAAGGGAGGGACACCCAGTGATGGCCAAAGCTAACTGACTTAAGTGAACTAAAAAGTATGAACCACCCCTCCCTATTAAAATTGAAAAAAAAATCCCCTAAAAAGTCCCTCCCATTTTTTTAAATTTGGGAGATGAATGTCTTTTCATGAAATGTACAATTTCAGAGAGTTCTATAAACTTTAACACATTCTTGTCTTAAGAACTAGAAAAATGTTTGTTCTGGCCCCTTTTTGCCTCTAATATTCTAAACGTTTGGGACAATTTCCCCAACACTCAATCCCAGCCACCCCTATGTGGCATGGGAGTATTCTTATCGGTAATGAGTATAGCAGTGAAGACTTTTCTTGTCTCATTTATAAATGAAACTAAATCTGTAAACCTTAAAATCACGAAAAAAAAGCAATGAACTATTTAAGTTAACTCTATAAAATAAGGTCTTTTTCACAATCTACTGATCCTACTTTTTATAATGAAAAACAAAACTCCAAAGAAACTCCCTAAAAGAGACAATTAAAGTCTTATAAATGACATTTAATATAAAAACAATGACCTCCAGTAATGTTGCATCACAACAAATAACATTCACACTTTATTTTATTATTCTGAATGATAAGATCACACTTAAGACATTTCTGAAACTGTCAAAATCAACACTTTAGAGTGGTCTTCCAAGAGATTCTGATTAAATAATTCCAAGACGGCTTCTGGAATCAATAGATTATCAAAATAGTAGAAACATTACTTAATGTTTGACAGACATTCTATTTTGATCTTTCAATGTCAACTTGTTTGCTGTTTAGGATATCGAATTCAGGAAATTAGATCTGACAAGACAAGAAATAGAGTACACCCTCATTATATTGTATAATATCAGGTTATTTTCATATCAGGTTTAGTGACATTTTTTGGTCTTCACAGGGGTATTTTTGGTAAATTATGTTTCATTGTTGTGTTCAATTGTATTCTGTAAGGATTGCATAGGGGCATTTTTTCATGTAAATGCCTACCATGCCATGAATATCTTGCAAAAATTGGGAAAGAGGGGGTCTCTGTTAGCCAACATTTAGATTGATACTTGCATTTATAATATATGTAGCTTCATAAAGGGGAGTTTGGGTCCCCTGTCTTGTCCCCCTTAATCAGCCTCTCTAAATGTTGCACTTCACAGATGTTACTCTAATTCAGAAGAAGTATGTTCCAGGTACAATCAGTTATCCCATATTAAACTGTATACTTGTAGAATGCTTAAGTGATAAAATTGAGAAAGGAAATGGGGAATGTGTCAAAGCGACAACAACCCAACCATAGAGCAGACAACAGCCGAAGGCCACCAATGGGTCTTCAATGCAGTGAGAAACTCCCACACCTGTAAACATCCTTCAGCTGGCCCCTTAAAAAATATGTATACTAGTACAGTGATAATGGACGTCATACTAAACTCCAAATTATACACAAGAAACTAAAATTAAAAATCATACAAGACTAACAAAGACCAGAGGCTTCTGACTTTGGACAGGGCGCAAAATTGCGGCAGGGTTTAACATGTTTATGACATCTCAACCCTCCCCCTATACCTCTAGCCAATGTAGATAAGTAAACGCATAACAATACGCACATTAAAATTCAGTTCAAGAGAAGCCGAGTCCCATGTCAGAAGATGTAACAAATGAAAATAAATAAAATGACAATAATACATAAATAACAACAGACTTAACTAGCAGTTAACTGCCAGCTCCAGACCTCAATTAAACTGATTGAAAGATTATGTCTTCATCATATGAATATCTGAGGCACAATCCCTCCCGTTAGGGGTTTAGATACATGCTTAAACGGTGCATGCATGCCACAAGCAAGAAACATCATATATTTAATTTCTGTAAATGCAAGATGCTAATTGCATGCTTGCAGACTATAGTAGCACTTTCTGCAAGCAAACTGCATGCATGCAAGAATAAAATAGTATGCTCATCTAAAGCTTGCAGCAAGGATTTTGCAAATATAACATTTAATTTTTTTTATTGCAAGAAGCTTAAAGCCAGCTAGCTAGATGATGATTTATTTATTCTTTTTTTTATCTCAGTATATTCAAAGCATTTTTCTGAAAATCCTTGGTATGTCTATTTTTTTAATTAGATCATGATAAAGACATGGAAATGATTGTTCGTCTCTTTCCAATGTATAGTCTAACTGATTTTCATATTATCGTACATTACCGGGTAGTCATGACATTAATATAATATGTTTGTTGGTTAGTTAGTCCACACTTGACTCGATGCATTTGAATGGGGACATATAATTGGAACCCCCCACCCCCCCCCCCACCCTTTTATCCTGTGTTTGGAATCCCCCTTTTAAAAATGGCTGGATCTGACACTGCAACCTTCATATATAGTACGGTACATCAAATTATATTTGTTATTATCTGATTTCATTTCTATTTTTATTTTTTATATAACATGCATGAAATTAGCTGAACCACTATATTGACAATACTTTTACTTTAACAAAACTAGAGGCTCTAAAGAGCCTGTGTCGCTCACCTTGGTCTATGTGAATATTAAAGGAATCAGATGGATTCATGACAAAATTGTGTTTTGGTGATGGTGATGTGTTTGTACATCTTACTTTACTGAACATTCTTGCTGCTTAAAATTATCTCTATCTATAATGAACTTGGCCCATTAGTTTCAGTGGAAAATGTTAGTAAAAATTTACAAATTTTATGAAAATTGTTAATAATTGACTATAAAGAACAATAACTCCTAAGAGGGTCAATTGACCATTTCGGTCATGTTGACTTATTTGTAAATCTTACTTTGCTGAACATTATTGTTGTTTACAGTTTATCTCTATCAATAATAATATTCAAGATAATGACCAAAAACAGCAAAATTTTCTTAAAACAAACAATTAAGGGTCAGCAACCCAACAACGGGTTGTCCGATTCATCTAAAAATTTCAGAGCAGATAAATGTTGACCTGATAAACAATTTTACCCCATGTCAGATTTGCTCTAAATGCTTTGGGTTTTGAGTTATAAGCCAAAAACTGCATTTTACCCCATGTTCTATTTTTAGCCATGGCGGCCATCTTGGTTGGATGGCCGGGTCACCGGACACATTTTTCAAACTACTAACCCAAAAGATCATTGTGGCCAAGTTTGGATTAATTTGGCCAAGTAGTTTCAGAGGAGAAGATTTTTGTAAAAGATTACCAAGATTTACGAAAAATGGTTAAAAATTGACTATAAAGGGCAATAACTCCTAAAGGGGTCAACTGACCATTTCAGTCATGATGACTTATTTGTAAATCTTACTTTGCTGAACATTATTGCTGTTTATAGTTTATCTCTATCTATAATAATATTCAAGATAATAACCAAAACAAGCAAAATTTCCTTAAAATTACTAATTCAGGGCCAGCAACCCAACAACGGGTTGTCCGATTCATCTGGAAATTTCAGGGCAGATAGATCTTCAACTGATAAACAATTTAATCCCATGTCAGATTTGCTCTAAATGCTTTGGGTTTTGAGTTATCAGCCAAAAACTGCATTTTACCCCATGTTCTATTTTTAGCCATGGCGGCCATCTTGGTTTGACGGCCAGGTCACCTGACACATTTTGAAACTACTAACCCAAAAGATGATGTGGCCAAGTTTGGATTAATTTGGCCCAGTAGTTTCAGAGGAGAAGATTTTTGTAAAATATTACTAAGATTTACGAAAAATGGTTAAAAATTGACTATAAAGGGCAATAACTCCTAAAGGGGTCAACTGACCATTTCAGTCATGTTGACTTATTTGTAAATCTTACTTTGCTGAACATTATTGCTGTTTACTATTTATCTCTATCTATAATAATATTCAAGATAATAACCAAAAACAGCAAAATTTCCTTAAAATTACTAATTCAGGGGCAGCAACCCAACAACGGGTTATCTGATTCATCTGAAAATTTCAGGGCAGATAGATCTTCACCTGTTTAACAATTCCACCCATGTCAGATTTGCTCTAAATGCTTTGGTTTTTGAGTTATAAGCCAAAAACTGCATTTTACCCCTATGTTCTATTTTTAGCCATGGTGGCCATCTTGGATGGTTGGCGGGGTCACCGGACACATTTTTTAAACTAGATACCCCAATGATGATTGTGGCCAAGTTTGGTTTAATTTGGCCCAGTAGTTTAAGAGGAGAAGATTTTTGTAAAAGTTAACGACGACGACGGACGACGGACGACGGACGACGGACGACGGACGCCAAGTGATGAGAAAAGCTCACTTGGCCTTTTAGGCCAGGTGAGCTAAAAAAGCATTGAAGCAGTACATAAAACATCATTTGTGATGTTGAAGGAGTAAAACATGATGTAAAAATGTGAATGTCATGTTTCCTTGGATGTCGAGTGGTTGTTACAGTCGCAACTAATCAAATATTAATTCAGCTATCAGAATTTACCATATGACAAAATGTTGAGTTCTTTGTTAATTTGAATGTCCATAAAATAAATATGCAAATACAAAATGTATTACAATTCTTTGGTCTCACACTTGGTAACAATTTGTCCTCATTTAAGTCAATTGTACATTGTTTTTTGGACTTCTAGATGGTGTAACAATGACCATTTTCAACATAGCAATCTTTTGGCCTTTTTTGTAGGAAAAAGGGAAGCATAAATTTTAGGTATAATGATTATCTAAAATAACTTAAATTTGTAAAAAAAACATGATGATAAATTAATAGTTCTCAAGTTATTACAAGAAAAATAGTTTAGCACCGCCCATTGTTACGATAACCAACAATAAACAAACATATCTTTACTGAAAACAAGGTTAAAAAATTAGCTTAGATTGCAATTCTTCTTCTTGACAGTTCCTGGAAGGCCATTGTTGATGTTGATGAATTTTTACCCCATTTTTTAATCACTTTTATTGAATACATCTGCTTTCTTGACAGTCAAAATTGACGATTGTCAGGATAAGTTCAAAGAAATAATGGCATCATTCCAATTGAAGACAATTAAAACTGGTACTTTACTAAGTATATACTGTTTTCCCACCCTCCTGCTTAAATAACATACTCCACCGAAGGAATAAAAAATCGGTAAACTGCTAAATTAGCATCAGACCTCGCCAAATGTCAAAATACAAAATCAATCAACATTTAATTGTAAATGATCTGACTGCATCTTTAGGCTTTAAGATAAAACTTTACAAAAATTACAGTGTTAAAATAGCACTGTTAATCAATTTCTTAACAACTTGTACATTCTTATCATTTTAAGGTAGTTAATAGAACAAGTTTTGCAGTTTATCAAACATGTGTCATAACAAGTTTTGTTTTGGGAATAATTTGAATTTAAAGAGAATCATTTTAGCCAGGAACTGTTAATGCTATATTTATGACAATGATATTATTACATTTCTCTTTAATAGATGAGGAATCCAATGCAATGAAAAGAGTACTGCACCAATTTCTGCAACAATACCAAAAGAGTTGTAGTGACAAGAGTTTTTACATTTAAGGTCCATCTTGTTCTTGATAAGCATTGATGAAAACTTTCATATCCAATTGGTATATAAATGAGGGGGGGTCGGAGGGGTCCTGATCCTAAAATCCCAGCCTTAAAAACATGAAATCCTGAGGTCCCAAGGTAAAAAAAATTTAAATCCAGACATTTCGAAATTAGAAAAAAGAATTTCTGTATCTGGATCTGAATCCCAAAATCCAGAGCTTAAAAACACCTGATCCAGACGCCTTGAAAAAGGTCCTGCCCCCTCAAAAAGGTCAAAGTACCTAACAGGTGATTGCCTAGCAGATCTGAAAATGTTTTAAAGTGTATAATTTTACATCAATTTATAAAGTTCCAAATCATTCATAATAATTAGAAACTGAATGATTTCCAACAAATGTTTTAGACCTTTGAATGGATAGAAAAGATGACAGACTGACAGACCAAGGCAAACCATTCAGTCATGTGAAGTTATAAATGTATTTTGAACTCATAATTGTTTCATTGTTACCGATAAATATTGATTGATTGATTGTTGAATGGTAAATGTACAGTGGCAAATATTTCATGCATGTTCAGGATGATTTGAAAAATTTCATTAAAAGATTCTAGACAAAACGTCATCTTTCTCAGCTCATCTCCTTCTATTTAATCCAAACTGCATCATAATTTACAGAAAATAAGAAAATAGCATTCAAATAATGAAATTTAGAAACAGTTTTTTGGTAGTAATAATATGAAGAGATAAAATGGAAGATTTTGGAAATATCATCAACAGATAGGACAAAACTTCTTTCTGGCTCTCTCCTTTTATTAAAAGTAAAACTTGTTCTAAGATTAAAAAAATACCATCCAAATAATGAAATTTAGAAACAATTGTATTTATAGGAAGATAAATGAATCTGATTCTATCAGTTGAACAGACAATTACACTTCTATTTCGGAAACTGATAAATTCCCAATACAAATTAAAGATTACTAAATCAATGACACAGAAGGGACTTGAATGAAGTGACCCAGTCCAACAGATAAATCAGATCTTATAAAGGCAGAGGATTAATTGACATAGGCGGAAGAAGTAAAAGCAAGAGAGAAGTTTACAGATACAAATTACTGTCCAATAATAATAGATATCTTGTTCTGAGAATAAAACGTATCATTGTATGCTTCACAAGGATAACTGCATGGTATATTTTTCAAGAAGTGTCAGAAGTTAAATAAAATCACTGAGTAAGGGAGAATTTTACAAGGACATATGTTACATATGTGAATGTTCCTAAGATGAAAACATTTGCCATTTAAGTATGTAGACCTTATTACAGGGAGATAACTCTTTAAATCAGTGATACGTTTGTAAAAGTCAAGCTTCATCATTATATTTTAAGCATTTACCTGAAACAGATTGGAAATAATCTATGTAGCCTAGAAGCTTAGAATATATTTATGAAAATGGTTGACACAAACGTACTGATGATTTTTTAGAGTTATTTCCCTTAACTTGGGTCTTAAATATGCTATATTAAATCGGTACCTCGAATTACCGAATAACAGTGTTATTATCCGAATAACTCATGTAATTACCGAATAACTCTTCAAATATCAATATTAACACATTTAAGTGACTTTTAAACATATGTTATTGAATAAAATTATAATAGAAGTGTATTTTATAACCTAAAAATAAAAAAAAAGTTGCAGGTAAGTTAATATTGATCATTATAAAATTATGGATATCGGTGTGTACTTCCAAGATGGCGACCAAGGAAAACGTAAGAAATGAAGAAAAGAAAGATTGCATATATGCCTTCAAAGGAAAACGCTATGAAAATATAGTATTAAATAATTTACTGTATATACAGAGAATTGTCTAATAATTGTTTTTCAGAAAGGATTTGAAAATTTACCCAGTACATCAAAGCAATGCAATTACTCCAATCACTAATTACTTTTCATAACAATTTACTCAACATTAAATAAAATGTAATTAAGAATTTTCACATATTCAATTCAAATCTAATCAAAAAATTATTATAATTGATTGTTTTAATAAAAACAAAGCTTCTGAATGGATGATTTTTATGTTTATTCTAATAAAATTTTCTCAAAACTAAATATAAGATTTTCATTGGCAAATATAAATGTTTTTACAAGTCACTTTAATTTTGTATAAAAAGCCATGAATACATGTGTGCTGTCTTCCATTTTCAAAATGGCTTTATATCCGTGTGTTCAATGTGATGAAGAATGTGTTGATTGCACCATTCAATGCAGTTGTTGTGATCGTTGGGTTCACAGTGCTTGTGTCCCAATGGATGATGCATTGTTATTGGCCTGGTCAGATGTGTCTCTAAAGTTCCTTTGTAAGGACTGTTGCTTTACAGACAACAAGTATGACATGGCCAAGGCGTTAGAAAGGTAAGTAATTTTCATACATACCTTTTATTATAAGCTATACAAATGCGAAATTGGGTTTTTTATATTATTAATAGAGAGTGAAACATGGTACAAGAAAAATAAAATAAAATATTTAATTTCAAAGAAGACAATCTTTCACCTAGTTTATTATATTTCATTTATTTCTTATTTCATTTAAAATGTATTTAATTTACTTAATTTAAATTACTAAAAAATCAGAATTAAAAATAATAAAATAATACTCAATTAATATTCTTCTAAAATTAGTATTTACGTTTTTTTTATTGCTACTTTTATTTATTTTCATACATTGAATAATTTGAAAGTGATAATGAGTTAATTAGTTCCAATAAACAAAATAATCATTACCTCACACTTCTGTTAGATTGTTAATTGGGTTGTTGTTTACTGACACGTGCCCATTACATAATTAATCATTAAGAGATAATGAAATAATTATAATAATGAAAAATAGAACACAAATAAATATTTACAACTATATACAATATGTACATCCTATGTTAGTTTTCTGTCAAAGGGTAATAATGTTCAATGTTTCACCAATAATTTTTGATTATTTAAAATAAAAAATTATTAAAAAAAGATATTTTAATAAAGTTAATTTGAGTTTTCCTGTTAAAAAAAGCTTTCTTCTGGCAAATTCTAATTTGTAAATTATAAAATATGTAAGAACTTTTGGATTATTTTAGTCATTCGATGTTAAAAAAGTCTTGACGATTGCCAACTAACTACTAATCTATTTCAAAATTAGATTCTACTTGTATTTATACAAAAATTTAAATTAAATCTGGCTTTGACTACAGTTCAAAATTCTAATTTCATTTTAATTATCTACAATTTCATTTATTAAATAAATTATCAATCTGGCTTTGACTACAGTTCAAAGTTTTAATTCATATTAATTATCTACAATTTCATTTATTAAATTATCACAATCACAATTTGCTGACCATTGATTGTAATTAATTATCTGAATTGTTTTCAAACTTTTTGTTCAAATGAGTCCGATTTTATAGATATACAAGGATATATGTTAGCTGCCTTCTCCACGAGAGGTACAAAAAGAGGTGGGACGGCTATTTATTGTAAAAAAACGTTAAACGAAAACCTTTTTCAATAACTGCAAGAGATTTCCTTGCTCAAAATAATTTTTCTACAGAATGTATTTATAATTATTCAGAATGTCCATGTCCACCATGGCATATTGAAAAATCACTGGTTAAAACGCAACTTCATGATAAAATAAGTAAAAAGGATCTACCACATTTGATTAAAAGTGAAGCCGAAATATTAATTGACTCAGAATATTCAAAACATTTGCAAATATTTACAGATGGATCTAAAGACCCACATGGTAATACAAGTTGTGCATATGTTGTTCCAGAACTTAAAATTAAAAAAGGTTTTAAATTACCAAACTACATTTCTATTTTTATGTCAGAATTAATGGCAATATATGTAAGTCTTTTATGGCTAGAAGATTTTAGACCTATTAAAACTGTAATTTTTGTAGATTCTCTGTCAGCTCTTCAAGCCATCAGAGCTCCTATTTTTAAAGTAAAGAATCAAATTTTATATGATATTCATTTAATTTTGAATTCACTTAAAAAGGGGGGATCAGAAATTATATTTGAATGGATACCAAGTCATGTTGGAGTAATGGGCAACGAAAGTGCAGATTTACAAGCAAAAAACGCACTTAATTTAGACAACTGTATAGATATTATACCTCTCTTTAAAGAAGATATTAAAACTGTCTGTAAAAATTTTCTGAAAAATTCATGGCAACAAGATTGGGAGACAAACAAAGATAGGTCATTATTTAAAATTATTGATAAAGTAAATTTTCAAATTATTATTCCAAAATTAACAAGAGAGAAAGAAGTACTACTCTTCAAATTAAGAACAGGATATATTGGGCTAAATAAGCACCTGAATAAAATTAGAGTAGTAACCTCTAATCTATGTATAAACTGTAACCAGATCGAAAGTGTAGAGCATTATATGTTAAATTGTAAATTATTCAATTTAGAAAGAAAATTTTTATTTGAAAAACTAAAAAAATCAAACGTTACTGATTTTTCACTTAAAAATCTACTAAAAGGTTATAATTTTGCACCCATTTATGAATATGTGTTGAGTACCAAAAGACTACATTATGTCAACAATACGTAACAATTTTTTTATTTTTTTTTATTTTTTTAGATTTTATTAGTTTTTATCTGAATTAAAATCAAATGCTGTATTTTGTTTTACCTTTTACATATAATTCAAATAAAAAAAATAGGGGTCTACCTATATTAGGGAGAATTTATTTTCTGCCCCAGGATAAAAATTGTTAAATTTGTTAATGAATACTTTTAATAGTTAAAGACTTTTTATCATGCTATATTCATCTACATCAAAACACCAGAATAGCTACCTTCCCTATATATCTTCAAACTTTCAACTCGACCTCGATTAAGAATTCACTACTTACGTAGCACTACATAGTTAATTTTCATTTCATTCATTTTCATATTTAAGCTGCTCAATTTATTACACCTTTTTTCATTATAATTCATGATAAGTCATCGACACAACATATAGACAAGTAGATTAGCGGTGCCAACCAGTGGTCACCCCCTGACATGGTAGTCATGATATACAGGGTATGAAATTATGTAAAATATTTAACCAGATTGTCGTGTATGTAGCTTGTTTAACAATGGCGTCAGCACAAAAAAAAATGAGCGACACACTTTAGGTCCTTTTAAAACTCACAACAAAAGAAAAAAAAACCCCAAACAAACATTAAGTACATTCTTTTTTTTGTTTTGTCAAAAAACAACATTAGGAACATGTAGGGCGCAATTTCCAGTAGGAAAGCCGTCCTTAAAACCCCCAAAGAAGAAGAAGAAGATATAATTTTACATATTGAGATCTTAAATTATAAAATGATTACTTATGTAAAAGGCGAACATGACGTTCTGTCAAATTTCTATCTTCACAAACTTCGTTACGAAGACTACACATATCCCTCCGCAGAACACTTATATCAGTGTATGAAATGTAACCACCACCAACCGTGCGAGGGCTGAAAGGCCAGTCAAGGTCGTTAAACACCACCACATATACACCACCAAGAGTATGAATTGTTGCACCAAATAAAACAATTATCAGATTCAAAAAAAGCCAAAATGTTGTCAAAGAAATTGAAGACAAGGAAATCATGGGAAGACCAGAAGCCCCTTGTAATGGCAGAAATATTGAAACTGAAATTCCTCCAATGTAAAGCTTTCAGAGACCGACTAACATCAACAAGTGGCTATATTAATCATAATGTTCCTGACGAATTTTGGGGAACAGGAAGAAAAGGAAAAGGAAAAAATGTGTTTGGACTTCTTCTTGCTGCCTTACGGCTAGGTGTTGCCACTTCGTGATATTGTTAATGCTTGGGTATTTTTACTGTTCTTGTATTGAAAAGTTTTTTAGTATCTGATTAAAAATATGAAATAAGCCATTTCCTTATATTGCGTTACCTTCTATAAATCAGAAATATATCAAGTTAAGAAAGCACAAATTATACCACATATTTTCTATATAGAAGAAACACCAAAAAAAAGAATCACAACTGTATTGCGTTACTTTCTACAAATCAGAATTTTATATATATAGATATCTTATAAATAAGAATGATTATACAACATGTTATATATTTAAAATGAACATAAAAAAACACTGTATTGCGTTATTTCCTATAAATCTTTTCTATTATATAAGAAATTTTGTATATACAACTCGTCTAAACATCAACCCATTAATGTTAGATTAAATATACAAAGCACGATTCTCTATTTATAATGAACCTAAAAAGAACAATCACTCATCCAGAATGCAATCTATGTTGTAGATTGAGTGGTGTAATAGGTAGTAAGCCCAGAGATGTCAAACATACAACAAAATCTGAGAGTTTACTTCTACAGACATACGGTCAGGCCATGCCCGATCCCATCAACACAGGCTCATTCCGAAGCGTAAGAGATGAAGTTTCAACTGGTATACTCCGTAGATACCACCCAGTTGTGTTAGAAGAGTTGTATCCCGCTAAGATACCCGGTGATGGCAACTGTTTTTATAGAGCAGTTTCGCGCGCATTATCAGGCACAGAGGTTTACCATGCATTATTAAGAGTGTTGACCCTATTGGAAATTCTGAGCTTTCCTATGTTTTATGATAGTGATCATACAAAGTTTGTGGATCTGGTCCAAGACAACAGAATAGTATTGTTTCGCATGTTTTCAGGTTGAAATTCTAAATAAAGTATTTCCGCGGACTATGACAGATAAGCCCGTGCCTTGTGCAGGATATCTTAGTAGTTATAAATTTTTTACAATAAATTCTAAATAAAGTATTTCTGCGGACTATGACAGATAAGCCCGTGCCTTGTGCAGGATATCTTAGTAGTTATAAATTTTTTACAATAAATTCTAAATAAAGTATTTCCGCGGACTATGACAGATAAGCCCGTGCCTTGTGCAGGATATCTTAGTAGTTATAAATTTTTTACAATAAATTCTAAATAAAGTATTTCCGCGGACTATGACAGATAAGCCCGTGCCTTGTGCAGGATATCTTAGTAGTTATAATTTTTTTACAATAAATTCTAAATAAAGTATTTCCGCGGACTATGACAGATAAGCCCGTGCCTTGTGCAGGATATCTTAATAGTTGTAATTTTATAGATTTAAAGGGGCTTAGTTAACATCCATTTCTAAATCACAAATATAAAAATATGATAAAGATAATATTTTTTTAATAACTAAAATTAAAACAAAAACTAATTTAAATAGTTTACTATTCCATATTTTATTTTAAAAAATGCCCACCCTCACATTGTTCATTGCCGTGACGTGGCGTGAGGGCTCCACTTTGGTGGTCTAAGATGAACACGTTGAGGGATTGTATGCAATCTTTCTTTTCTTCATTTCTTACGTTTTCCTTGGTCGCCATCTTGGAAGTACACACCGATATCCATAATTTTATAATGATCAATATTAACTTACCTGCAACTTTTTTTTTATTTTTAGGTTATAAAATACACTTCTATTATAATTTTATTCAATAATATATGTTTAAAAGTCACTTAAATGTGTTAATATTGATATTTGAAGAGTTATTCGGTAATTACATGAGTTATTCGGATAATAACACTGTTATTCGGTAATTCGTGTTACCCATATTAAATGGCTATGTTAACTCTAAATGAAGTGTACATTGACTTTCTTATACACAAGACTTCTGGTTAGAACTTTGGCAATGGGTTACAGCACAAGTGCATTAGAAAAACCATGACGAAAAGAATGTCGTTACAAACGTGCACTGGAAAGACGTTAATATTAAACAAATATATACACCAAATCTTTTAACAACTTGTTTGAAGCATTTTCTATAACAGCAACAGTTCATATCATTTTTTTGGTCTACTTTTCAAAAATTTCAATATTAAATGCGCATACAAAAACAAGAATGTGTCCACAGTACACGGATGCCCCACTCGCACTATCATTTTCTATGTTTAGTGGACTGTGAAATTGGAATAAATTCTCTCGCACTATCATTTTCTATGTTTAGTGGACCGTGAAATTGGAATAAATTCTCTAATTTGGCATTCAAATTAGAATGATCTTATCAAAGGGAACATGTATACTAAGTTTCAAGTTGATTGGACTTCTACTTTATCAAAAACTACCTTGACCAAAAACTTTAACCTGAAATTTGCACTATCATTTTCTATGTTCAGTGAACCGTAAAATTGGGGTCAAAGGTCTAATTTGGCTATAAAATTAGAAAGATCATATCATAGGGCACATGTATACTAAGTTTCAAGTTGTTTGGACTTCAACTTAATCAAAAACTACCTTGACCAAAAACTTTAACCTGAAATTTGCACTATCATTTTCTATGTTCAGTGAACCGTAAAATTGGAGTCAAAACTATAATTTGGCATTTAAATTAGAAAGATCATATCATAGGGCACATGAATACTAAGTTTCAAGTTGATTGGATTTCAACTTCATCAAAAACTACCTTGACCAAAAACTTTAACCTGAAATTTGCACTATCATTTTCTATGTTCAGTTTACCGTAAAATTGGGGTTAAAACTATAATTTGGCATATAAATTAGAAAGATCATATCATAGGGCACATGTATACTAAGTTTCAAGTTGATTGGACTTCAACTTCATCAAAAACTACCTTGACCAAAAACTTTAACCTGACGCGGGACAGACGGACGAACGAACGGACAAACGAAAAACAGACAGACAGACGGACGGACGAACCGACGCATAGACCAGAAAACATAATGCCCCTCTACTATCGTAGGTGGGGCATAAAAATGATTTTACATAATATAACATGATGTGATTGTTTTCCTTTAAGGTTTCCAGAATTAGAATATTATCTTTTATTTCTGAAATATTTTTTGTATTCTTAGGTGTTTTATTGTATCATTGATTTTTTTCTCTATATATGCATTTTCCTAAGGTCAATCATACCTTAGCTATCTGCCACCCTCTCTAATTATCTAACCTTCATATTTGCAATAACATATTTGCCTTTTAACCCTCCTTTCATATTTTTTTTACAATGGAAGTAATCAAATCTATTTCATTTGTCATTTTCCTTTCTAATTATACCTTACAATAAATAACTCTTTATCTCCTTCATTATAAATTACATAAATACCCGTTTATTCATTCATTCATTCATCCAAACGAAATACATAAAAGGAGTAATTCAACTATTACCATGGAAACAAAAAAATGCTTTTCAGATGAAAATAATAGGTTTCAAATAAACATGGCATTCAGATTATCTGTGGTAGATTAGAATCCATGTATAGGCAACAGTTATCATTCAAGAAAAAAAATCTGCAACTGCAACAATTTTAATGCCTTTCTAGCATTTATCTATAGTTTTTTTTTCACCTTTTTTTAATGTCAAACATTCTTCAATAAATGTAAGAATGGGAAAAGATGATATGCAAATTAAGAACAAAAGAATTAAAAGTCTTAAAAAACACTTCTCACTACTCATTTCTATAACTTTTTATCTTTTTTCTTCTTTAAGCCTTCATAATTATAAACCAGAAAGCTGTCTGCATAGCCAGAGTTATCCCCCCTACCATGTTTTGTCAATCTTAGTGGTACAGTACAAAAGTTCTGCACCAAACATAAATCAGACAATTCTTTACATAGATTTGCGGAGAGGACATAGATTTGAGGCCGGACATAGATTTGAGGCTTACAAATATATTTCTGTATTTCCAATATGTCAATGAAATAATAAAGAAATACAATTAAAACCATATTTGGCTCCTTATCTACCAGCAGATTAACAAATGGTGCAATATTAATAGATTTGAAGGCTAACGATGTCAATAATGGCCAGACATTGCCTTATTATCTTGTTCAGTTACATGGGATGAAATAATTTGTGTTCAGCAACATCAACAACTTGGTGCACACTCAAAAACCTGTGTACAAGTTATTTTAAAGTGTACACCATATTTTAGATGTTATTTCGAATAGACAGAAAAAAATATTACAGTCATTCCTTACAATTTAATTTCAAATTCCATTTTAAGCCTGAGTAAATCATGAAAAACATTATGTCGTCACAGCCACATGACAAAATTATGTCTATGAGCTATGATAGACAAAACACTGTCAGCCAATCAAAAGAGGCATTACATTCAAAATCAAATTATTTGTAGATGATGTGGTTTTCTGGCATTCCATTCTGTGATACATTTATCTGTCCAAGGGCAATAACTCAAATATTTTACACCATGGTGAAAAGTTCATAAAAATCTGAAAATAAATGTAGAACTAAACAATGAAATATAAAATTCCTTTCTCAGATTTAATTTAAGAACTTATAGAATGTTAATGAATTATTTAGAAATAAAAGTGTTGAACGTTGCTTTTATTTAGTGCCTTCGTTATCTTTCACTTCAAGCCAACTAATACAAACAGATTTTTAGAGATAAAATAGACATGCAAGAAAAAATGATCACATGCATTAAAAGAAATCTATTTCAATCTTCTTTTATTTAATTATTGTACATATCTTTCCATAAAACTTACATTTTTAAATGACATTTTTTTTTTTTTGGCTCATCATTGATTTAGATTATTTTATTTCTATTCCCCAATTTAACATTTTTCTCCTTTATAAAATTAAATTGAGGATTGAATCTTGTTTTTATACCAACTTCTACTTAATCAGTTTAACATGCACTTCCTGTTTAACATGGGATTTCTATGAATAGAGAGACACATGCATGCAACACACGAAATCTAGCAAAGAATCTAACAAATCCCTTCACACATTTTTTTTTCATTCTTTCTGTTTATTTTAATCTAGATGAAGCACTTGTAAAACGTGTCTTTGAATTAAGTTTGAAAAGTAGCATTACAATAACACTTAATAGTCATTTGTCAAGCTTCTACCATCACGGGAAACACATCAACAATTTTTTTTTTTTCAAAACTAAAATAAATAGAAGAAGATTGTGTCTGAGGACATAAATTTTATAAAGGGGTATAACTCTAAAACAGTAAGTGACTTGCTGCCCAAATTTGAACTCTGGCTGTTCGTTTTGATATTAAACTTTTTGTATGAATTATAGAAAATTTAGATTAGGAAAACTTGAGTTAGAACGCGATAAAATAATGGGATGAACAGACCTGAGGAACAGGAAAACAAATACAGTGTAACCTGCCTAATCTGAAACCTGAGTATTCCAACATTCTGATTTATTTAACCAAAATATTTTCATGGTTCCAAAATATGCCTTTCAATATAGAAAAAAACCTGAGTTTTGTGATAACCTGCTTTATCGGACATTTTTTTCTGGTCCCCAAGTGTGTGGGATAAGACGTTGACTGGTTACACTGTATATATACTGATTTTTTTAACTTAAACTTCATCAGACAAAGAATTAAAATTTACTGTTACTGTGTTAACTTCAGAATTAAGTATAAAGATACGAGAGAGCAACAACGGTAGAATTTCAATGCTATACTGTCACTAATACACTCACATACTGTTTGTTCAGAAATTATTGCATGCATTTATTATTGCTGTTTTTAAAGAATGAACAAAAACAGAAGAAAAATCTGCATAGAGATATTTTAATCAGATATCAGAATGCATTTTTTTATTATTGCAATAATCACGAAGTGGCATTATTTGCATTGATAACATTTATAATATTGTTTATATTTAAGTTACATCTCTGTAATGCCAAATCCAGTCAAAATAGATTTATGGATAAAAGCAACATTTATGGTGAGGACTAGCTAGATAATTGTCTGAAGTCAAGTAGAGTTATCTCCCATTGAACACAATTTCTAAATTATGTTATGTCTAATATTGCTTTTGATTGCCCTCTTTTTAAAGTATATAGAAATTATGTCTTCCATATCATAATAAAACAAGAATGTGTCCAAAGTACACGAATGCCCCACTTGAGTTATTATTTTACATGTTCAATGGACCGTGAAATTGGGTAAAAAAAATTATTTGGCTGTAAAATTAGAAAGATCATAATCATAAGAAACATGTGTACTAAGTTTCAAGTTGATTGGACTTCAGCTTCATCAAAAACTACCTTGACCAAAAACTTTAACCTGAAACTTCACACTTTCATTTTCTATGTTCAGTGGACAGTGAAATTGGGGTCAAAAGTTTAATTTGGCTGTAAAATTAGAAAAGATCATATCATAAGGAACATATGTGTACTAAGTTTCAAGTTGATTGGACTTCAGCTTCATCAAAAACTACCTTGATCAAAAACTCTAACCTGAAGCGGGACAGACAGACGAACGAACGGACGAACGGACGAACGGACAGACAAACGGACGAACAGACGCACAGACCAGAAAACATAATGCCTACTCTACTATCATAGGTGGGGCATAACAATAAAAGTCAAGTAAGATATTGAAGATTTTTTTTATCTCTGAGGAGGAATGAGAAGTTCTTTACTTAAAGAGTAACCTGATTATATAGACTAAATATTTTTTTCAAAAGGAGGACGTTCATCACAACAAAGTTTGGATAAAAACTTAATCACGTCACGATTCACGTGTACCCAACACTTTACCACCCCAAAAAACTGTTAAAGTTTTCTTGTTTTTCTCTCATTGCAATAGAGCATAATTTTTCTTTATCAAAAGTGGCCTTGGTGCAGCGGCTGTATGCCTGTAGGGATTGAACCAAGTCTTGGCACAGTATACCACAACAATCTTACAAACTAAACTTTTTATTGTCATTTTGTTTATTTTCTTTGGTTACATCTTCTGACATCAGACTCAGACTTCTCTTGAACTGAATTTTAATGTGCGTATTGTTATGCGTTTACTTTTCTACATTGGCTAGAGGTATAGGGGAGGGTTGAGATCTCACAAACATATTTAACCCCGCCGCATTTTTGCGCCTGTCCCAAGTCAGGAGCCTCTGGCCTTTGTTAGTCTTGTATTATTTTAATTTTAGTTTCTTGTGTACAATTTGGAAATTAGTATGGCGTTCATTATCACTGAACTAGTATATATTTGTTAAGGGGCCAGCTGAAGGACGCCTCTGGGTGCGGGAATTTCTCGCTACATTGAAGACCTGTTGGTGACCTTCTGCTGTTGTTTTTTTCTATGGTCGGGTTGTTGCCTCTTTGGCACATTCCCCATTTCCATTCTCAATTTTATTTACAGGTACAATTAAATGTATGTCAATTCAGCAACTTGGAGCAATTTCAATTTTGTATTATACTGTTGACTCATTATTATTATTGGATACCAATTTTCATGGTTTTTATGGGTGCAGGTTAACCACAAATTCAAATGTTGAATGAATTACTAATTTTCTATCAGGTTGTATGTGACCTTTGGCAAAACCACGAAATCATATATTCACAATAAGACAATTTTATTTCAATTATTTATACTTACCAGTCAGAAACATACTTTTGGATTATCTTTCTTTACTACGTTCAGTCAATATTCCCACCACCACCCCATGATTTAATTTCAGTGCGGGTGTTTTGTACATGCCGATAAACTGCAGCATGGCTACACGGATGATCTGATGCAGGGAATGTTTGAATCAAGATCATCTGTGTGTTTGCGAGTTATGAACGTAGTAAAGAAAGATAATCCAAAAGTATGTTTCTGACTGGTAAGTATAAATATTTCATAAAATTAAAAAATTAAAACTTGATTACAAATTTTTGAATTGTATTTGAAGCTTTAAAGCAGGCTTTCTACTGCAGTTTAACTGGTCCAAATTGAATCAACTTTTCAGAATGTTATAAATTCTATAAAAGAAGAATTAAAGATGCAAAATGTTGAGTGTTTTGCTTATTGCTGAAGAAATAACATGTCAATACACTCCAGAATTCAAAATGTTTGTAAGAGAATTTTGCATTGCTTGTCACCCAATCAGAACCATTGATAAAAATTAATTGCATTAGAATTCTTCATTTAAAATTCACTTTTGAAGGATTGATGACGTACAATACTGCAACATAAAAAAATCCAAGATATTGATATGATTACAGTTTGAAGATTCTGATGATCTTTTAATAGTTTATATATATGTAACGGTTTATAGCTCCTTAAAAACATTAATCAGTACTAATTTTTCTGCACCAGATGTGCAATTAGATAATAAATGTCTTTTCTGAGCAATGCTTGATGGCCAAAATATTTGAAAATCCAAAAACTTAAATAAGTTAGTAATAGTTGAAGTCATAATGATCTTTATGCCTATAATTTTTACAATTTATATCTACCTTTTCATTCATTTAAATCAGTTTAGTAGCATTAGGCAAGAATGTAATTTGAAACTAGAGGCTCTAAAGAGCCTGTGTCGCTCACCTTGGTCTTGTGCATATTAAACAATGGACACGGATAAATTCATGACATAATTGTGTTTTAGTGATAGTGATGTGTTTGTAGATCTTATTTTACTGAACATTCTTGTTGCTACACTTATCTCTATCTATAATGAACTTGGCCCAGTAATTACAGTGGAAAATATTTTCTAAAATTTTACAAAAATTTATGAAAAATGTTAAAAATTAACTATAAAAGGCAATAACTCCTTAAGGGGTCAATTGACTATTTTGGTTATGAAACTTATTTGTAGATCTTATTTTGCTGAACGTTATTGCTGTATACAGTTTATCTCTATCTATAATAATATTCAAGATAATAACAAAAAACGGCAAAATTTCCTTAAAATTACCAATTCAGGGGCAGCAACCTAACAACAGGTTGTCTGATTCATCTGAAAATTTCAGGACAGATAGATGTTGACCTGATAAACACTTTTACTGCATGTCAGATTTGCTCTAAATGCTTTGGTTTTTGAGTTATAAGCCAAAAACTGCATTTTACCCCTATGTTCTATTTTTAGCCATGGTGGCCATCTTGGTTGGTTGGCCGGGTCACGCCACATATTTTTTAAACTAGATATCCCAAAGATGATTGTGGTCAAGTTTCGTTTAATTTGGCCCAGTAGTTTCAGAGGAGAAGATTTTTGTAAAAGATTACTAAGATTTACGAAAAATGGTTAAAAATTGTCTATAAAGAGCAATAACTCCTAAAGGGATCAACTGACCATTTTGGTCATGTTGACTTATTTGTAAATCTTACTTTGCTGAACATTATTGCTGTTTACAGTTTATATCTATAATAATATTCAAGATAATAGCCAAAAACAGCAAAAATTCCCTAAAATTACCAGTTCAGGGGCAGCAACTCAATAAAAGGTTGTCGGATTCATCTGAAAATTTGAGGGCAGATAGATCTTCACCTGATAAACAATTTTACCCCATGTCAGATTTGCTCTAAATGCTTTGGTTTTTGAGTTATAAGCCAAAAACTGCATTTTACCCCTATGTTCTATTTTTAGCCATGGCGGCCATCTTGGTTGGTTGGCCGGGTCACGCCACACATTTTTTAAACTAGATACCCCAATGATGATTGTGGCCAAGTTTGGTTTAATTTGGCCCAGTAGTTTCAGAGGAGAAGATTTTTGTAAAAGTTAACGACGACGGACGACGACGACGACGGACGCCGGACGCCAAGTGATGGGAAAAGCTCACTTGGCCCTTCGGGCCAGGTGAGCTAAAAATAAACAGATAAGTGGATTTTTACAAGTGATTAATTTTTATGTTCTTAAATTTTAGTTTTTCATTAAATACTATTTTTGTAGGATGTTGAAAAATATAATTCAATGGCATAAAAAAAATCTAATTATTGATTTCGGAGCTGAAGTGTTTCTTCTCAAGTTTTTTGTGTACCTTAAATTAAAGCTCTTGATTAAACTATAGCTATTGGTAATTTTTTTTAGTACAGAATTGTCTTCCTAATCTCATTTAGTCAAAAATAGTGTTTCCAATATACAAATTGAAAAGATTTTTTTTTCTCAATCATCTTGTTTTCTACAGGAAAAAAATTCTATAGCAAATAATTAACCAAACAGATACTAAAATTAAATTAAATTTTAACAAATTCTTTCCCCTAGACAACGTGAAGTCATAAATTATGCACAAGTATTCCAACTTTGTGACACATGATCAATTTTAATTATACACATGGGAGACAACTCCATTTTAATAACGTTAGATATAAAATTAAGATTTGCACAGTCAAACAAATGCTTTTTTGTAGATATTTCAGCATGTAATATTGTGTTTGTAGAAATCATCTATCATGGAGACGCATTGTGATGATATTTTTATAAAAACGTACTATCAAAATGATCAAAGTAAGTATGTAGATCTTCAAACAAAGGTTTATACATCTATACAATTATCATGAGATATCCATATTTCAACAGAAGGAAAATGTGATCGATAGAAGATAATAGTGGAACAAATATTATCTTTTTGTCAGTAATGTAAATTTCTATGTGTATTTAATACAATACAGAATTATTTTATTTTGATTGTTCAGTAGTACAGTTTATTATATAAAAGTATGCATTATATGTCTCATACTTTTATCCCCTATTTTTGATCATATTAATTGAATGACAAGATAAATTTTTCAATCAAGATATTCGATTGAAAATTGTGGCAAAGTTCAATTTTAATTGGCCCACTCTGGATATTAAGTAGAGAAGATTTTTGTTATCTTAAAAAATTTACGAAAATTGACTATAAAGGGCAATAACTTCTTAACGGGTCAATTGACAATTTCGGTCGTATCGACATAATTTGTAGATCTTTGATGAACATTATCATCTGTGTCATTTTGGTCTCTTGTGGATAGTTGTCTCATTGGCAATCATACCGTCATCTTCTTTTTTTTATAATTATTTTCTGTATCTATAAAAATATTTTAGATAATAACTAAAAACTAAAAGTTTCCTTAAAATTACAATTTAGGGGCAGCAACCCAACAACTGTTTATATCTGATTCATCTGAAATTTTCAGGGCAGTATTACATCTACCCTGATAACCATTTTTATCAACAGTCAGATTTTCTCTCAAAGCTTAAGTTTCACAGACATAAGCCAAAAACTGGATTTTACCCTATGTTTCTAATTTTAGCCTTACACATCTACATCTGCAGTTTTGAAGGACTCTCAGTCATTAGATGTTTGCATAATATATATCACAATTATTGTTTTACTTTAAAAAATTAAGATACATTTAAAAAATTTCATCAAATTGTAATATATCCAACCATTCAATTGTTGACCTTTAATTTATCTATATATAGATATGTTTAATTCTCAGTAATTGTACTAGTTATTGGACATTTTACTTCCCTGTGGAAATTCCTTTTCTAGAGCACCAGCATTTAGAATATTACGGGTAAGAATGTGTTTTCTGAGATAAGTGGTATAAAATTATGAGACAGCAATCCAGCAACACAAAAACAAATAAAAATCTGCAGGACAACAAATAATCTTAAACCTCAGGAAATCCAATGTCTATGCTATCTTTGTCAAGTTCTTAATCAAGTCCAGACAAGTAATGAAAAATTCTAAAGATCACTTTCAAGTCTAACATTCTAAAAGTCATGCTTTGTTTGATATAATTTTACATTTAATACCACTTTTTATTATGTTTTCTCTTTTGGTAAAATTGATTCTTGCTGTTGTTGCTTTGATTAACTATTTTTTTTCAAAAACACAAATTTTTATTTTACACTAAATTTCAGAAATAAAGAGAGAATATGGCCTCCTTAGTAACAGACTATTGTACTCTCTGTAATGATGATGGAACATCTACAGAAGCTGTCAGGTGGTGTATAGAATGTGAGGTGTTCCTTTGTACGGATTGTGAAAAACATCACAAGAAGTCAAGATCGTCTAAAGCCCATAATACAATGTCTACAAAAGACTACCACAATCTTCCCAAATTTATGCAAGATATTAGTAGCCAGTGCAGAAATCACAAGAAGAAGTATGAACTGTACTGTTCTTTCCATGCCTGTCCCTGCTGTGTCACCTGCATCACCGATAAACACCAAAAATGTCAAGAAATGAAACCGCTGTCAGATGTCCTGAAGCAAGTAAAATCATCTGCCTCTGTTCAACTTTTTGAAAAAGATTTGAAGGATGTAAAGGAAAACTTAGAAGAGATTATAAAATATCTAAACCGTAGGATTAATACAAGTACTGAACAAAAAACAAAAGCTGCTGAACAAATTCGATCTATGAGGAAGTCGATAGATGATTTCTTAGACAAATTAGAACAAAAAGTTCTTGATGACCTTGAAACAAAGCAATCAAAGCTGAAATCTAAGATGAACACTTTACTACAACAACTGAAAACACAATCCAATCAGATGAGCCAATTGCAAAGAGAGTTTTCAAAGATGACACAATATGCAACTGAGCTACAGATGTATGTTGGTCTGAGAGAAATAGAGAAAACTACATCTGAAGCAGCAAAATACTTAGATGATTTAAAAAGTGGAGGCCAATTGGATGAAGTTAACCTAGAACTTACCATCTCTTCTAAACTCCAATCAATTTTAAAAGATGTCAAATCTTTTGGCGATATTAACATCAATACAAGCCCATTTACTCTTCAACTTCAGGCGGGAAGAAAAGATCAAGCACAGTACCTAGTTCATACTACTCCTACCATTGAACAAATCAAGCCATCTTTCTTAAGGCAGCTGACAATTCCACAAGATAGGAAGAATATTGCTATATGTGCCTGTACAATATTACCTGATGGTAAATATTTAATTTTTGATGGAAATTATTATAGACTGCTGCTGTTCAGTAATGATGGCATGTTTAAGAGAGAAGTAGTGAAATTTACAGGAGGCTCATCCGATACTTGCTTTGTTAGAACTAATACAGTTGCTGTTGCATTAAAAAAACAACAGATAGCATTGGTGGATGTAGAAAAAAATAAAATTTTCAAATCAATTAACATTTCTCATTCCTGTGATACAGTAGCAAGTGATGGTCAAATGTTGGTCGTCAGCAGTTGGGAGAAAAGTACAATAGTAAATCTAAATGATGAGTCTCATACAATCTTAGAAGGAGTTATGGCAGGAAAAATTGCATTATTCAAAGGAAATATCTATTGTACCAACGATAGTGAAAACAAAGTCTGCTGTTATAAAAGTACTGGAGAACCTCTCTGGACATTTCAGCACCATGATATTGTCTATCCACAAGGAATAACATTAGACAAGAATGGCTTTGTTTATGTAGTTTCTTGGAACAACAATAGAGTTGTAGTAGTATCACCAGATGGTAAAACCTGTAAGACAATACTATCAGAGGCTGACGGAATCAGTACTCCTTGGGCAATAGACATCAACAGAGAATCAGGAATTGTGATTGTATCTAGTAAAATAAGCTCTGATAATGATTATAGTAAATTATATAACACAGCTTTTGTTTATAAACTCTGAAATGTTATATTTTTAATTTTACAAATCAAAGTCTATATATTAAAGACTATATCTATATATACATGTATACATAATCTCTTGGATATACCACTAGTGAACAGATAAATTTAAAAGTTAACAAGATAAGGTTTCATTACCAATGAAAAACAAATATCCACCAAAGTTAAAATGAAATGGATGTAAGCAATTATAGGCAACCAATAGCCTTCAACAATGAAAAATAACACCGTATTAGTCTGCAGTCTTATAATTCATATGATGATCAAAATTACATATGCAAAAGAGTCTGACATAGAATTATGGCAAAAAAATTATGGAAATTGAAAAAAAAGCAGTCAAATAAAATAACAATGTAAACAGACCCTCATGATTCTGAAGTTTCACACCTTAAATTCGAACTTAATTCAAAGAAGTGATCCTGATAATGTGATTGAATTGTTGCAACCTTATGTTATAGGGTAGTTTTTGTATTTAATTTTTTTGGGGTATTTTTGGAAAATATTTTATTTTGATATAATATTAATAGGAAAATTGTAAACTTATTATGTCAGGTAAATTTTGTTCTGTCAGCATGTCCTTAATTACTAATGGCAAAAGTATTATAATTAGATTTATCTTTTAATTGGCTTAATTAAATTGACACTATTCTTATTTTTACCTTTGACAGTTCGAAGTAAATTTCGATTACTCAAATTACATTAATTTAAAGTTAGTAATATTCATCATAATTTGAGCTCTTATTAGAAATGCTATAAATTGTACAGTCAACTTTTTGAAATCATTGAAGTCACGATGTAGTCATGATGTAGTCACCAGTGTAGTCTTGTCGGTGTAATCCAGAAAGGAGTGCTTCCAAAGCCAACCAGGCTCAGTTACTCAGGAGAAAGCCGTACTCAAAAGACAGCTCACAACACAACTGTACCTTATTCAAGCCAGACAACATTAACTTTGAATATTTCGAACATTTTGGACTGTAACTTAAACTGTGAATGGATTAGTGAAATTAGTGACTTTATTATTTGGAACATTTGGACTTTATTTGTTTGTAAATTGTTTTGGCATCATTATTATTATTTGGACCTGTAACTATATAAAATTGTTACAACTTGCTGCTTGCTTTATAGTTTTGCCTGCCATTGCTTAAGTCTTGTGAAAGACTGACCCCCTGTACCTTGGGCTGTGCATGTTCGATAGTCCCCTTAAACTTGATGTGCATTGGCTCATGGTGACACTTTTCTTGAAAGACAACAAAGATGAAGTCTGACCTGCTACATACATTGTGACATAGATATAAGAAGATGTGGTATGAGTGCCAATGAGACAACTCTCCATCCAAGTCACAATTTTTTTTAAATGTATACCATTGTTGATCAAAGTACGGTCTTCAACACAGACCCTTGGCTCAGAACAAACAGCAAGCTATAAAGGGTCCCAAAAATGACTACTGTGTAACACCATTCAAATGAGAAAACCAACAGTCTAATCTATATAAAATAACAGAAACTTGAACCACTTATGAACCACACCAACAAGGGACAACAACTCATAGAACTTCAGATTCCTGATGCATACATGAATACAGTACCAGAAACCTTGCTTAAGGTGAAACAGTACTGTTGAAGCTGATTCCAACTATTCTGTCATTGTTGGAAAATTTAAAGAAAATCGAAAATCTAATAAGAAGTGAAGATATGGTATGAATTTCAATGAGATAACTATCTACAAGAGACCAAATGACACAGAAATTAACAACTATTGGTCCATGTATGCCTTCAACAATGAGTAGTAAAATCCAGACTACATAGTCAGTTATTACACTTTTTCACAGTCCTGAAACGAAAATGTAAAACAATTCAAACTATTCAATTTAGCGGCCATAACCCAAAAATTGATTGTCACTTCAGAGCAGGTAGTTCTTGGCCTAATGAATACTTTTGCCTCCTGTCAGATTAGCTCTATAGGCTTTAGTTTTTGAGATATAAGCCAAAAAATCTGCATCGTATCTGTTTGTTCTATTTCTATCCATGGCAGCCATGTGTTTTTACAAAACAGAAAAGAAAACACAAACTGTATACAAGGTGTTCTAAGGATCTTTCAGCTTAATAAAATTGAGAAAGGAAATGGGGAATGTGTCAAAGCGACAACAACCCCACCATAGAGCAGACAACAGCTGAAGGCCATGCATGCGCAGCAATGGGTCTTCAATGTAGCGAAAAACTCCCGCACCCGTAGGCGTCCTTCAGCCGGCCCTTTAAAAAATATGTATACTAGTACAGTGATAATGGACTACATACTAAACTCAAATTATACACAAGAAATTAAAATTAAGTTTGGAAGAAACTGGTTCATTAGTTTCAGAGGATAAGATCTTTGAAATAGTTTACACCAGAAAGATGCCAAGAAATGGCAAAAGCTCACTCTTAGGTGAGCTACAAAGTATACAAAAAAAACTCCAAAAATGTTTTTCTTAGATAATATATGTATGTTAAAAATATGACCAAAAAAAACAACCCTTAAAAGTCACCCCTCCTCCTAAATTTTTTGAAATTTGGAATTGGAAGATTATTGTCTTTTCAGGAAATGTACATTCAGAGAGTTCCATAAACTTGAACACATTATTGGTTACAACTAGAAAAATTCTTGTTTATTTTGTTCCTTTTTTGCCCCTAATTTTCTAGATGTTTGGGAGAATTACCTCAACACTCAATCTCAGCCTTCCCTATGTGATATAGAAGTACAAATGTATTCTTAATGAGTATAACAGAGAAGACTTTTCTTGTCTCATTCATAAATGAAACTTAATCTATCAAATCTTATATCATGAAAAAAATATCAATCAGAACTAAGTTAAATCAATAAAAAAATAAGTCTACTTAATCTGATCTAACTTTATATAAAGAAAGTAAAACACCAACAAAACTCCATAAAAGAGACAGTCTTATAAATGTAATTTAAAAAAAACAATGACCTCCAGTAGTGTTGCATCACAACAAATATCATCCACACTTTATCATATTATTCTGAATGATAAGATCACACTTAAGACATTTCTAATACTGTCAAAATCAACACTTTAAAGTGGTCTTCCAAGACTTTCTGATTAAATAATTCCAAGACAGGCTTGTTGAATCAATAGATTATCAAAATAGTAGAAAACATTACTTAATGTTTAACAGACTTTCTATTTTGATCTTTCGATGTCAATGGTTGTTGTTTAGGATGTTGAATTCAGGAAATTAGATCTGACAAGACAAGAAATAGAGTACACCCTCATTATATTGTATCATACCAGATCATTTTCATATCAGGTTTACTAACAATTTTGGCCTTTCAATCATTTTTCATGTTTCTTTGTCGTGTCCAATGTATTCTGAAAGAATTTCGAAAGAGACAATTTTGCATGAAAATACCAACCATTTCAGAACGTCTTGCAAACATTCCCCAAAAATATCTAATGGCTATTACCTAAAAAGAAATCTTTCAAATTTTTACTTTTTACTTTTTACTTTGTAAAATAATATAAAAATATGACATTAGCTGAACCACTGCATTGACAATACTTTTACTTTATAAAAAGCATTGAAGCAGTACATAAAATATGCATTTGTGATGTTGAAGGAGTTAAACATGATGTTAAAATGGGAATGTTATGTTTCCTTCAATGGCAAGTGGTTGTAGTCGCTACTAATCAAATATTAACTCAGCTATCAGAATTTACCATATGGCAAAATGTTGAGTTTTTTGTTAATTGAAATTTCCATAAAATAAATATACAAATATGCCATTTATTTGCATGTCATAAAATAAATATACAATTCTTTACTCAGTAACAATTTGTCCTCATTTAAGTCAATTGTACATGTTTTTTGGGCTTCTGATGGTGTACCAATGACCATTTCCAATATAGCAATCTTTTGGCCTTTTTAGTAGGAAAAAGGGAAGCATAATTTTAGGTATAATGATTATCTAAAATTACTTAGATTTGTGAAAAAAAACATGATGATAAATTAAATAGTTCTCAAGTTATTATAAGGAAATAGTTTATAACAGCCTGCTGTTACTATATTACCAACAACTAACAAACATATCTTTATTGAAAACCAGGTTAAAAAATGAGCTTAGATTGCAATTCTTCTTCTTGACAGTTCCTGTAAGGACTTTATTGATGTTGATGAATTTTTACCCCATTTTTTAATCACTTTTTATCGAATACATCTGCTCTCTCTTGACAGTCAAAATTGACGATTGTCAGGATAAGTTCATAGAAATAATGGCATCTTTCCAATTGAAGACTATTAAAACTGGTACTTTCCTAAGTAATTACTGTTTTCCCACCCTCCTGCTTAAATAACATACTCCAGGGAAGGAATAAAAAATCGGTAAACTGCTAAATTAGCAGCAGACCTAAATGTCAAAATACAAAATTAATCGACATTTAATTGTTTATGATCTGACTGCATCTTGTAAGGCTTTGAGATAAAACTTTACAAGAATTACAGTGAAAGAAAAAAGGCATTGTTAATCAAAACTTGTCCATTCTTATTTTTTCATTTATTTATTCTTCCTAATTTAAAGCAAATAAGAATTTACTTACACACAAATAATGAAATTTAGAAACAATTGTATTTATCGGAAGATAAATGAATATGATTCTATCAGTTGTACAGACAAATACACTTCAGTGTCGAAAACTGATAAATTCCCAATACAAATTAAAGATTACTAAATTAATGACACAGAAGGGACTTGAATGAAGTGACCCAGTCCAACAGATAAATTAGATCTTATAAAGGCAGAGGATTAATTGACATAGGCGGAAGAAGTCAAAGCAAGAGAGAAGTTTACAGATACAAATTACTGTCCAATAATAATGGATAATCTTGTTCTGAGAATAAAACGTAACATTTAATAATATGCTTCACCAGGATAACTGCATGGTATATTTCAAGAAGTGTCAGAAGTTAAACAAAATCACTGAGTAAGGCAGAATTTTATAAGGACATATGTTCCATAGGTGCATGTTCCCAGGAAGAAAATTTTTGTCATTTTTAATATGCTGACCTCACTCCATCTGAGAATAAAGTAATATGATCGATACTTTAAAAAATATTAAAAAGTTGAATTTGTTTTATCTTATGGCTAAGTTTACTGTAAATGAAGTGTACATTCACTTTCTTGTACACAAGACTTCTGGTTAGAACTTTGGCAATGGGTTACAGCACAACGTGCATTGGAAAAACCATGATGAAAAGAATGTTGTTACAACCGTGCACTGGAAGGACATTAGTATTAAACAAATATATACACCAAATCTTTTAACAACTTGTTTGAAGCATTTTCTATAACAGCAATAGTTCATACCATTTTTTGGTCTATTTTTCAAAAATTTCAATATTAAATGCGCACACAAAAAAAAGGATTTTACGTATAATTACACCTTATATAAGAAAGCAAGATTTTGATTGGTTGATAGCCAGTGTATTTTTCGCATATTCTAATATGTTTTCCTCATTTCAAACGAATTTGCCTGTTTTTCACCACTGCCGGTGAATTTGCCTCAAATACCATGGTATTTGCCATTTTGGATATTCCTTTTTTACCCTCGCGAGCAGCTTCCCGCCAAAAGATTTCGGATATGACATTACATAATGAAAGCGAGCTAACGCGTATTAGAACATGTATAATTCCCGCGGTTCAATGATAATATCCACTTATACCCTAAATTATGCATAAACATGTTTATGAATTGCAGCTTGATAGTATTTATCTGCACATGTACAGAGAGTTTCAATCCAAATCTATTCGGTGTAATTAAACAGATATATCATGTTATGGAGAGGTATTTGCGAAAAATACCAGTCTTGGGACAGAATTTCCCTCGCCTAGCGGCTCGGGAAATTTCACAGTCCCTTGACTGGTATTTTTCGCAAATACCCCTCCATAACATGATGTATCTGTTCAATATAACATGATGTGATTGTTTTCCTTTAAGGTTTCCAGAATTAGAATATTATCTTTTATTTCTGAAATTTTTTTGTATTCTTAGGTGTTTTATTGTATCATTGATTTTTTTCTCTATATATGCATTTTCCCCAAGGTCAACCATACCTTAGTTACCTGCCACCCTCTCTAATTATCTAACCTTCATATTTGCAATAACATATTTGCCTTTAACACTCCTTTCATATTTTTTTTACAATGGAAGTAATCAAATCTCTTTCATTTGTCATTTTCCTTTCTAATTATACCTTACAATAAATAACTCTTTATCTCCTTCATTATAAATTACATAAATACCCGTTTATTCATTCATTCATTCATCCAAACAAAATACATAAAAGGAGTAATTCAACTATTACCATGGAAACAAAAAAATGCTTTTCAGATGAAAATAATAGGTTTCAAATAAACATGGCATTCAGATTATCTGTGGTAGATTAGAATGCATGTATAAGCAACAGTATCATTCAAGAAAAAAAAATCTGCAACTGCAACAATTTTAATGTCTTTCTAGCATTTATCTATAGTTTTTTTTTCACCTTTCTTTAATGTCAAACATTCTTCAATAAATGTAAGAATGGGAAAAGATGATATGCAAATTAAGAACAAAAGAATTAAAAGTCTTAAAAAATACTTCTCACTACTCATTTCTATAACTTTTTATCTTTTTTCTTCTTTAAGCCTTCATAATTATAAACCCAAAAGCTGTCTGCATAGCGAGACTTATCTCCCCTACCATGTTTTGTCAATCTTCGTGGTACAGTATGTCAATCTTAGTGGTACTGTATGTCAATCTTAGTGGTACGGTAGGTCAATCTTAGTGGTACAGTACAAATGAGTTCTGCACCAAACATAAATCAGACAATGCTTTAATACCTAAGATGTCAAATGTCAGTTTCAAGGTTAGAGTGATATGTGACATAACCCCATCCCATGATGTATTAGCAAACAAAGTTTGGTCTATCTTAAATTTCTATGGTACACAAATTATGTGCAGAACACAGAAATAGATCAGGTTTTTAGTATCTGACACATCCCAAGCCCATGATACAACTGCATACCAAGCTTGGAAAAGGTTTTATGGTACAAAAGATAAGAGCTGGAGACAAATTGGACAAGTTTCCTGTTACAAGGGTCAAGGTCAGAATGACCTGACTTTGGACATGACACACCATCCCATGATGCAGAAGCATACCAAGTTTATTTACCACAGACAGACAGACAGACAGACAATTTCAGAGATCTTATCTTGCAGATCTTTTCTGCTGTCAGAATACAGGTTTTTTATATATATATATATTATTTCTTTTTGGAAATAGCAAAAAAAAAACAACCAAAAAAACATGAAATTCATACAAGATATAGATAGACAATTTCCCGTACTTTAGAATTATTTGTAAATCTTGGTTTGTTGATCATTTTACTATCTACATTCTCTCTGTTTGTCATAACATTTAACTTTGCCATTGGGCAATAACTCCTACTACTTTTTTGAAGATCTTATCTTGTTTATCATTTATGTTAAACTTTACAGTTTCACCATATAAATGAAATATTTGACAGTGTGTTTACAATAGATGCAGGTACATCATCTTAGTACATATAAACTCATGACATTGTGAACATGTTTTGAACAAAATAATTTCATTCCTTGTTACTAAACAAGATAATAAGGCAATGTCTGGCCATTAATGACATTGTTAGCCTTCATATCTATTAATATTGCACCAGTTGTTAATCTGCTGGTAGATAAGGAGCTAAATATGGTTTTAATTGTATTTCTTTATTATTTCATTGACATATTGGAATTACAGAAATATATTTATGCATGTTCTATCCGTCTTTTCCCATTATAATGTGACTTGTGAGGATTTTTTTTATTTTTTACTGTTCATTTTATGTTTGGGCATTTCATTTGGAGTACCAAAGATTTTTCAAAGACTGTTTGTGCAAAATTAATAATTTATTGTTTCATTGTTAATTGTCTTTATATATAATGCAAAGATTAATTAAACTGTGGTTATTCGCCCAAACCTGTATTATGTTTTCCTCAACCTATGTCTATGTGGTTATACATGGCGGTAGGAGTATGAGACTCTATTCAGCTTGTTTCTTACAGTGGCTGTATAGGATCTGATCTCGCTTCCAACAGTGTGATAGCACCCAACCATTTATAAGTTCACATTAGTTGTAACACAAACTCACTATATCTATTTAAGGTCAAGGTATACAAGGGAAAAGAGGGAAGGGGTCCACTTCCATAGAATTAATACTTTTACTTAGAATTTTACCAAGTTTGTAATAACTTGATCTATAAAGTAAAGAATAATGCATTAATTCTTCCTTTTAAACTGACTCTATCCGTCTGCATAAACTTAGTCTCACTAAACAAAATATTGATAAAATCCTCCCTATTTCATCTAATCATTCCAAATTTTTCAAAAAGAAGATCACCCGTTAATGGAATGGATTTATTGTTGTCTTTAAATAAACGACTTGTCACATTTAATGTTAATCTATAATACCCAATAATCCGGTCCAGAGGGAATAAGTTAATATAACAAGATTTTGGTTTTGATGGGAGATCACTTAGCTTAATCTTTCTTTCTCAGTGATCTCCCTTGGGTCTAATACGACCATGTTACCTGTTTCTATAAATAAACTCTTTTACTAGTTGTCTTTCAAAAAATATCATTTTTGTGATTTATATTATCTATTTGTTGTATTTTTATACTAACAGATGATTATATATAACAATGACTTTCTCATACTTTAAGAGTAATCTATTATTACTTGTGATTTTAAGGTTAGTGCTTAGATAAGTTTTCATGTCTACGTACTCCTAATGCACAAGTACAATTATTCAAATACACAAAATTGCATTTGCTTTAATGAGAGCAAACAAAAACAGCAAGGGACCCAAAAATCAATGGAACCTTAAGTTGCCTAAAAATCAGTTCATATAATATAGAAATATATTATCGAGAAAAAAAATTACAGCCAATTGCATTGCGTGTGTAGGTAAAGGTACCCTCTTATAAGAGTAGACTATTCTGACAGATAAACAGTATTTTTGTCTGTAGGACAAGGCCACTTTCAAAGGAGGGTAGTATACAGGGCTTCAAAAAAATATTTGAGTCAGCCGGACATTTTATATCTGATCCCGTTTTTTAATCCCTAAATGACTTAGACACAAAAGGCAATTATGCTAATCAGATGGCCATTCCAATGATTGACCAGAGATGCAACTAATCGTCGGACCCAAGGGGCAGAATTTATGCAGGTCCGGCAAAACTCGTAGCTGTGCAGGACCTGATGGCCGGCAATATTTAAGTCCGCTTGGGTCCGCCAAAACTGAAATCCGCGTCGGCCCCGGCAGAGTATTTTGTTTATAAAATTTCGATCATCTTTAATAAAAGTAAATGTCCTGTTCCCCCGCATTTTCTAACTCCATCTCGCCCCGAACAATTCTCCGTATTTCCGTCATGTTTTTTGTTTTAGAAATTCGCTCTCTAGGAAGGAGGTCTATTAAGCATAGTTGATAAGTTCAGGAAATATAATAATAATATCAACAAAATCAAAATTAACGTTTGTTCAATAGCATAATTTCATTTGATTTTTGAGTGAAAATATGGGTCTGGCAGAAATTTGATGGGTCTGGCAAAACTTGGTACCCTGTAGGCCCCATTGTCTGACAGGAAAAAAAAACTGTTTGCATCTCTGATTGACATTAGATTAAAAAAAAAATTATTTTAAGCTTTACTTATGAATTTGATATTCGGATGCAAACTGTTAAATTGGTAGTGCATCATTCAAAGTGTGCACATCAGCATGCTCACATTTGCCTTAGACTCTTTATTTGTGCAAAATGACATTGTCAAAAACTATCACATTTTCCTAAACCGGATGTTGACTTGACAATGGTAAAACACTGACCATAAGCTGATATGTAAAATCTGTGTAAGTTTACAAAGCACGACTGAGTGAAGAAGCTCTTTCCACGTTATTTCTTCAACAAAATACTAGTACTGGAAATGAAGGTTAGATACAGGTATCAATGATGATTTTAGCATTTTTGAAGAAATGTAGAAAATAATTGTGAATAGACCGATCAGTTTATACATGTCCGGTACTGAAAATAGTTTACCTGTCACCTGAACAGGTAGATTTCAGCTGTCCAACAACTAATTAGCCTTGATTAAAATTAGAAAGTATTGAAATAGGGGTTGTTTTGATAAAAATTAATCATCATGTCACTTTCGTGTGGATGTTAAAGGCAAAAGGTTGGGTCAAAAAGATCGTGAATTATGTTAAAATGACCGAAAAAGTCTTGAAAACTAAAAAGTACATGACCGTTTCATGCTTTGCCCAGCCAGACTTTTACCTACCGGACATTATACAAATGTCCGGAATATATGACCGTTTTGGAAGCCCTGGAGTATACCTGACCTTATAATGACTTCACAGTTCAGTTAGCTATAGCAAGTAAGCTAACCAAAGATATCACCTGCTGTACTCAATGCAATCAGCTGTTTCCCCTTCTTTTTATATACTGACGAAACATCTAAGGAGGTTAAGTTATGCATTCATTTATCAAACTCTGAATTCATTTACATCATCAATATTATCTTTTTTCCTCAAATTTCTTTATTTTATATTAAAAACAAGAATGTGTCCACAGTACACGGATGCCCCACTCGCACTATCATTTTCTATGTTTAGTGGACCGTGAAATTGGAATAAATTCTCTAATTTGGCATTAAAATTAGAATGATCTTATCAAAGGGAACATGTATACTAAGTTTCAAGTTGATTGGACTTAAGTTGATTGGACTTCTACTTTATCAAAAACTACCTTGACCAAAAACTCCCCGGCGAGAAGAAATTCATGACTTCATGAACTATGATGAATGGTTCGTGAATGTTCATGAATGGTACATGAAAATTCATAAATAATTCATAAATGAAGGTTCATGAATTTAATTCATGAACTGTTCATTAAAAGTATTTTATGAATGTTCATGAAGTTTTGATGAATCACTAGCTGCTCATAAAAATTCATGAAATGTTCATTAAAAGTATTTATGAATGTTCATGAAGTTTTGATGAATCACTAGGTGTAACATTTATAACTTACATCACACGTATAAATGAGTATCATAGGTACCGTTTCGACTGTTTAGAGTAGAACATTTTACCTAATTATTCGTGAAATATCATAAATGTATGGTGTTTTTATTTTTTTATTCCTGCAAAATAAAAAAATAAAATAAGATGAAATAGAAGTTGTAGCTGTATTTTAAGATAGATATTATATACAAAACTAAAATTTTTAAAGGAAAACGTATATTTTAATGAAAGTGAAATACATTTTCAAAACATTCTCAAACACCCATATTAAGGGGAAGTAACTCTTGTGATTTTAAATTTCTACAAACCGGTAAACCCCGCAAATCGGCTGTTTCCGTAGTCCAACGGTCGACCGATTTTGAGAAGTTCACTGAAATACCATAACAGGGACGAATCAACTTCGGGCCGATATTATATGGGACGAGATTGACACCTTGACTTAAACGCACTTGCAAATATGACGTAATATGATTACGCTGGATAACAAAAATGGAGAATCTAAACGCAGATGTTTTCAGATAAGTATTTGATTTAACATATAATGATTATGAAATACAATTTGTTGAGGCAATATAAAACATTTAGGATTTTAATCTGAGCAAAACATCAGAAAGTTTAGGCAGACAATAAATTAATGAAGAATGATAAATTGATATATTGTTGTCACATTCATAACAGACATATCGTAATCTGACATGTAAATGGTACATGGGTATATATGATAATCTGATATGTAGAAATTAAATTGTGTGAATAATATTCATCGTAAATTAACTTGGTGAAACGTTAATAATAATTTAAGTCGCCAGTTTCATCTTCAAGGGTTAAAGAGGGGGGGGGGGGTACTAAATTTGAGTTTAACTTAAACTTCCAATGCAATTTAAGATGCATAATGCTGTTTCTATTGAATGTATTGCTTCATACAATCATTACCTCTTGAACAATTGATTCTTTGTGGATATTTTTGTACTTTTAGGGGATTAAATATGAGCTGCCAGCAATGATATGAAACAGATTTTATGCAGACTCCATTTTAATACCTTTATTCAGCAATTATTGTTGGAAATACAGAGACAGCAAGTTTTGAATTACAGAAAGGAAGAGAAGTTTATATATCACACATAATTTTTATATTAGTTAATCAGTTTGTGGATTTACCAGTGATAATTCCAGTGGAATCTACTGGAACAATTCATGAACAAGAAAGGTTCATGAACATTTAAGTGTTCATGAACTTCAATGTTCATGAACAATTTATGAACAAAGTTCATGAACAATTCATGAACAAGAAAGGGTTCATGATCATTGTTGTTCATGAACATTTAAATGCTCATGAACCTTTCTTGTTCATGAATTGTTCATGAACATTAAAGTTCATGAACATTACTGTCGATTTTCAGTTCATGAATTGCTCATCAAATGTTCATGAAGATATGATGAACTGTTCATGAAATCTGTTCATGAACAGTTCATGAAATGTTCATGCATATTCATGAATTATTCATTATCATCTCACAGGGGCAATTTAACCTGAAATTTGCACTATCATTTTCTATGTTCAGTGAACCGTAAAATTGGGGTCAAAACTATAATTTGGCATTTAAATTAGAAAGATCATATCATAGGGCACATGTATACTAAGTTTCAAGTTGATTGGACTTCAACTTCGTCAAAAACTACCTTGACCAAAAACTTTAACCTGAAATTTACACTATCATTTTCTATGTTCAGTGAACCGTAAAATTGGGGTCACAACTATAATTTGGCATTTAAATTAAAAAGATCATATCATAGGGCACATGTATACTAAGTTTCAAGTTGATTGGACTTCAACTTCATCAAAAACTACCTTGACCAAAAACTTTAACCTGAAGCGGGACAGACGGATGAACGAACGGACGAACGAACAGACGGACGGACGGACGAATGGACACACAGACCAGAAAACATAATGCTCCTCTACTATCGTAGGTGGGGCATAAAAAACATAATGCCCCTCTACTATCGTAGGTGGGGCATAATAATTTGGAAACTCAAAGCAAAAATCAAAAAAATATGGTCATAAAATTAATGTTATTTCCCTTGTTGAACAAAATAAAACACAATAAAATGAAATTTTTCACTGTAACAATCCAATCTTGTAGTAAATGTTATGACAATTAATTACAGCCGATTCCATTGAGTGTGAACCCACAGGTTATATCTTTGGTTAGCTTGCTTGTTAGCTGAACCGTGAAGTCATTGTTAGGTTAGGTAAACTATCCTACTTTAAGAATAGACTAGTCCGACAGAAAACCAATTGATCATTTGTTGGCCTATGGTACTTCGAAAGGAAACCAAAGATATTACCTTTCACTACACACTCAATGGAATCCGTTGTAAGACCTTTTACATTTTACATCTTTTATTTATGAAGTTTCTAAATAGACACATATGGAATTTACTTGAAAAAGATGCTTAGCTGATTTATATTTCAAAAAGTACTTTTAGGAGTTCAATATATTTAAGAAATTATTAATATTTTTTCTGTCTATGAAGAAATTACATCAACAAATTGGTGCACACTAAATAACCAAAGTGTACACCACATTTTTTATGTTATTTCCAAAGGACAGAAAAAATATTGCAGTCATTCCTTACACTTTAATTTAATGAGTAAATCATGACAAAATTATGTCTATGAGCTCATAGATTAAACATTGTCAGTCAATCTGTTGACGCGTTACATCCAAAATCAAAATTATTTGTAGATGATATGGTTTTCTGGCATTCTATTCTGTTGTATATTTAACTATCCAAGGGCAATAACTCAAATATTTTACACCATTGGTGAAATAAAAATTAGAAAATAAATGTATAACTAAACAATGAAATACAAAGTTTTTTTTCCAAATAACAGGCTATTATTTGAACTTGGAATTATTTTTAATTATGGAATTTGATTGATTTCTTGTTATTGAAATTTTTAATAAATTCCATGTTAATTCTGTACTGAAATGTTCTGTGCTGCGCACAACACTTTTTATTACAAAGAAAATAGTATATTTTCAATAGAATGTATTGTGCCGCGCACAACACAATCTAACCAAAATTTTTTTTACGGAAAGTGTTATCAACCGCTCAAAAGATTATAATACCAAATAAACATGGAATTTATTACCGCAGGAGTAGATTACCTTAGCCGTATTCGGCACAACTTTTGGGAATTTTGGGTCCTCAATGCTCTTCAACTTTGTATTTGTTTGGCTTTTTAACTATTTTGATCTGAGCGTCACTGATGAGTCTTATGTAGACGCGCGTCTGGCGTATAAAATTATAATCCTGGTCCTTTTGATAACTATTATTAAAGATTTTAAACACAAGAAATTATGCAAATTCCATAATTAAAAATAATTCAAAGTTCAAACAAATGTAATTTTGAATTACTAAGTAATTATTGAAATGAAAGTGTTAAATTTTGCCTTTATTAAGTGCCTCCATTATCTTTTACTTCAAGCTAACTAATACAAACAGATTTTGGAGAAAGATCAAATACCCAGTAGAATGATGCAAGATTCAAGTTTTTTTGTTGGTTTTTTTTTACTCATCAATGATCTGGGTTATTTTATTTCTATTCCCTATAACAACTATCCAATTTAACATTCTTGTACTTTAAAAATAAAATAGAGGATTGAATCTTGTTTTCATACCAACTTCTACTTAATCAGTTTAACATGCACTTCCTGTTTACAATGGGATTTCTATGTATAAAGAGAGTCATGCAACACAAGAAATTTTCCAAGAAATCTAACAAATCCCTTTGCACATTTTTTTCTTTCTATTCATTCTAATCTAGATGAAGCACTTGTAAAACTTGACTTAGACATAATGCAAACAGTCGCATTAAAGTACCACTGAAATTTCATCTGTCAAGCTTCTACAAGTTCCATCACAGGTGTACATGTCAAAAAGTGTGCGAAAACATGTGACGTAGATGCAGACTTTTTAATATGAATTTGGTAATGTTCATATTCACATTCACATTTTCATATTTTTAGATTTGAACAGTGGTATGCTAGGGTGACATATTCAAAACATTGCCACCAGACTCCAGTTTCAAGTTTAGTTACATTTATTTGATAACAGCACACAATATAAAATGAATTTTATAAAGGGGCATTACTATAGAACTAGAGGCTCTAAAGAGCCTGTGTCGCTCACCTTGGTCTATGTGCATATTAAACAAAGGACACAAATGGATTCATGACAAAATTGTATTTTGGGGATGGTGATGTGTTTGAAGTTCTTACTTTACTGAACGATTTTGCTTCTTACAATTATATCTATAATGAACTTTGCCCATTAGTAACAGAGAACTATATTTGGTAAAAATTTACATAAATTTACCAAATTAATGAAAATTGTTAAAAATTGACTATAAAGGGCAATAACTCCTTAAGGGGTCAATTGACCATTTAGGTCATGTTGACTTATTTGTAGATCTTACTTTGCTGAACATTATTGCTGTTTACAGTTTATCGCTATCTATAATAGTATTCAAGATAACCAAAAACGGCAAAATTTCTTTAAAAATTACCAATTGGAGGGCAGCAACCCAACAACCAGTTGTCCAATTCATCTGAAAAAGGACAGATAGATATTGACTTGATTAACAATTTAACTTCTTGTCAGATTTGCTCTAAATGCTTTGGTTTCATAGTTATAAACCCAAAACTGCATTTTACCCCTATGTTCTATTTTTAGCCGTGGCGGCCATCTTGGTTGAATGGCCAGGTCATCGGACACATTTTTCAAACTAGATACCCCAAAGATGATTGTGGCCTAGTAGTTTCAGTGGAGATTTTTGTAAAAGATTACTTAGATTTACGAAAAATGGTTAAAAATTGACTATAAAGGGCAATAACTCCTAAAGGGGTCAACTGACCATTTCGGTCATGTTGAATTATTTGTAAATCTTACTTTGCTGAACATTATTGGTGTTTACAGTTTATCTCTATCTATAATAATATTCAAGATAATAACCAAAAACAGCAAAATTTCCTCAAAATTACCAATTCAGGGGCAGCAACCCAACAACCGATTGACCGATTCATCTGAAAATGTCAGGGCAAATAGATCTTGACCTGATAAACATTTTTATCCCTGTCAGATTTTCTCAAAATGCTTTGGTTTTTGAGTTATAAGCCAAAAACTGCATTTTACCCCTATGTTCTATTTTTAGCCGTGGCGGCCATCTTGGTTGGTTGACCAGGTCACGCCACACATTTTTTAAACTAGATACCCCAAAGATGATTGTGGCCAAGTTTGGATTAACTTGGCCCAGTAGTTTCAGAGAAGAAGATTTTTGTAAAAGATAACTTTAATTTACGAAAAATGGTTAAAATTGACTATAAAGGGCAATAACTCCTAAACGGGTCAACTGACCATTTTGGTCATGTTGAATTATTTGTAGATCTTACTTTGCTGAACATTATTGGTGTTTACAGTTTATCTCTATCTATAATAATATTCAAGATAATAACCAAAAACAGCAAAATTTCCTCAAAATTACCAATTCAGGGGCAGCAACCCAACAACCGATTGACCGATTCATCTGAAAATTTCAGGGCAGATAGATCTTGACCTGATAAACATTTTAATCCTGTCAGATTTTCTCAAAATGCTTTGGTTTTTGAGTTATAAGCCAAAAACTGCATTTTACCCCTATGTTCTATTTTTAGCCGTGGCGGCCATCTTGGTTGGTTGACAGGGTCACGCCACATATTTTTTAAACTAGATACCCCACTGATGATTGTGGCCAAGTTTGGTTTGATTTGGCCCAGTAGTTTCAGAGGAGAAGATTTTTGTAAAAGCTAACGCCGGACGACGACGGACGACGGACGACGGACGACGGACGCCAAGTGATGAGAAAAGCTCACTTGGCCCTTTGGGCCAGGTGAGCTAACAATAAGTGATTCACTGCCAGAATTCAAACTCTGTTTGCTCGTTTTGATTCTAAACATTTTGTATGAATATTATATTTAATTTGGATGAGAAAAACTTGAGTTAAGAGTGCAGATGCATTAATAGATTGAAAGGACAGTTACTATGAAAGATAGATATAGATACCAGGAGAGCAACAATGGTAGAGTAGCAATGCTATACTGTCCCTTATACACACACATACTGTTTGTTTAGAAATAATGGCATGCATTTATTATTGCGATTTTTAAAGAATGAACAAAAACAGAAGGAAAATCTGCATAGAGATATTTCAATCAAATATCAGAATTGCAAATAAATCACTAATCTGCATAGAGATATTTCAATCAATATCAGAATTGCAAATAAATCACTAAGTGGCATTTTTTTTCATTGATAAAATATAATTATTGTAATGTTATTTGTATTCAAGTTACATCTCTGTAATGCCAAATTCAGTCAAAATAGATTTATGGATAAAAGCAACATTAATATTGAGAGAATAGATAATTGTCTGAGGTGGCAGGTACCAGTTTTGGTGTACCAGAACATGTGTCCCACGCAGAAATTTTGTTATAGTTAAGTATTGAGGTATATAATTGCATCATGTGGACTGAAAAAATAAATGAATGTAAATTCTAGGCTATTGTACTACACAAGTAAGTAGTTGCATACACAGGTTGGGGATTTCCTTCACAGATAGGTCCAATCAGATGTCAAAATTGTGGTCTCCTCACTTGATGGCATCCAATCAAAGTGGGGGGAAAATTCAGTTTTATGTAAACAAAAATATCTCGAGATTTTGATGGTAAGGATAGGTTCGGACAAGGCTCTAATTCACTGAATATCCTTTCTCTCTTGAATTTTGGCTAAAATTCTTGTCGGCTTTTAGCAGGATTTTGCAGGTGAGGATTAGATTGGTATCAGAGCATCACATTTTTTGCCTTATTTGCAATGCATTTATAAATTTTAGAATCTCCATGCTGGACAGACACCCAAATTTAAAGGTTTTCTATATATTTACATAAGCACGCACACATCTTAGTTCCTTGAAACCATACATTTTATTTGTATATAAGCTTGAATGAATTTTCAAGAAAATAAAATCATAAATCCATGAAATTCTAAAGATTTATTGTAAAATAACTGGTTTCTGCCACCTGAAGCTAAGTAGAGTTATCTCCCATTGAACACAATTTCTAAATTATGTTATGCATAATATTGCTTTTGATTTCCCTCTTTTTAAAGTAAATAGAAATCATGTCTGCCATATTATAATTAAACAATTAAAGTTAAGTAAGATATTGCAGATTTTTTTTTATTTTTGAGGAGGAATGAGAAATTCTTTACTTCGAGAGTAGCCTGATTATATAGACTAAATATTTTTTCAAAAGGAGGACATTCATCACAACAAAGTTTGGACAAAAACTTCATCATGTGTACCCAACACTAAACCCCCCAAAAACACCTGTTTAAATTTTCTTGCTTTTCTCTCATCACACCAGAGCATAGTTTTTCTTTATCAAAAGTGGCCTAGGTGCAGTGCCTGTGTGGCCGTATGGATTGAACCAAGTCTTGGCACAGTAAACCACAACCATCTAACAAACTAAGCTTCACAGGTATGTCAATTCAGCAACTTGAAGCCATTTTAATGTTGTAAACTATTGATTCATTATTATTCGTTGGATACCAATTTTCATGGTTTTCGTGGGTGCACCAGGTTAACCACAAATTCAAATGTTGAACAAATTACTAATATTTTTCTATCAGGTTGTATGTGACCTTTGGCAAAACCAAGAAATCAGATATTCATGATAAGGCAATTTTTTGCTATCCAAAAGGATTGGTTCCCACGAAGTTAAATGAATCCACAGTATTTAATGAACCAGTGATTCCCAAGGCTTTGAGAAATCGACTGCACATTTGATCCAGTAAAACATTCTTCTTAAATAGACCAGACTTATTTAAACAGGACATTATAAATGCATATCACTTATCTAGACCAAATCAATATACCAAATACCTTTGCTGTAAATTAATTCAGAGTTATCTCCCTCTAACTGTTAAATTCATTTGCTAACATGTACTATTACAGTACTTTTTGTAGATATATTACAACCAATAAAACCTGTATTTTTAAGTAAAAAATAACATTAAAACTTATAAAAATCAAACTTAAAATTTTTCCTTTTAAAATTTAGATAATAAAAACTTCCTTTCTAAATTGGGTACTAAAGAACAAAGACTTAAAGTGTACAACAGAGTTCTATCACCTAATCTTAATTCATTTTCTGTACATTTATGATTATTTTTTTCCATTTTTAGATTTTAAAGGTGTTTATTAAAAGGTGTTTTTGATGTTCTTATTTTGATACATCTAAGTGTGTTAATGGGTCATGCAGAATAGTGCATGGGAACTATAAAAAGATGGCTATAGAAGATAGTGGGACCATACATGACAAATACTGTTCTAATAAATCATAAGAGTAAAATCAATCTTACGATTAAAAAATATTAAGTTGAATTGTTAAGGAATATTTTACACTTACGATAAATTTTAAACTTAAAATATTTTGTGAATAGGGCTACAGACTTCCTTTTTTGATTATAAATACAAATTGAAATCTCAACCTTACGAACTTGTCACCTGCATGGAAGGTCATAATATCCTGAAATAAAATTATTTTCACCCTCTTTTCATCATTTCAGTTTTGATAGTCATTTTCATTGGTTTTTATTGTATTGCAAAAGCAACAAAATAACTATTCTTCTTTACAAAGACAATATGTGATGTTGGAACCTGTAGTCATAAAAACAGACCAATAAAAATTAGTGAACTAATCACCATGCACACTACACTACTCCCTGCATTAAGAAGTTACTGTGAATTCATTATTATTCGTTGGATACCAATTTTTTATCGTTTTGTGAGTACAGGTGAATCACGAATTTAAATGTTCAACGAAATAAAAATTTCTATTAGTGTGTCTGCAAACATAGGCACAACCATGAAATCACATTATTCACAAACAGGTAAGTTTTCTTCAATCCACGAAAATTGGTACCAACGAAAATAAACGAATCCACAGTACTCAAACAATAATAATAAAAATGTCCTACCTTTCTTGATTCTGAATACCACATACTTCCTATTTCTTGGTGGATCTACACAATATATAAATATTCTAATTATCAAATAATGTTTTAAAAGAAAAACAACAAAAATACTGAACCCTGAGGAAAAATCAAAAAGGAAAGTCCCTAATAAAATGGCTCAAACACATCAAACAAAGGGATATGATAACTGTCATATTCATAACTTGGTACAGGTACATTTGTATTATCATATGTAGATAATGTTGGATTAAACCTGGTTTTATTGCTAGCTAAACCTCTCACTTGTATGACATGATCATCAGTATTGTTCAGACAGTCTCTTTTTTTCTGATTGCATATTACCCCTTTGTTCTATTTTAAGCCATATTGGCAATCTTGGTTGGCAGGCAGGTCATTGGACACAATTTTTAAACTGTATACACCTATCATGACTGTGGCAAAGTTTGGTTAAATTTGTGTCAGTTGTTTCAGAGGAGTAAGGAGTAAGTACAATTGGGCAAGCGATAAAACAAAAGAGTTTTTAAATTTTGCAGGCAGTACATTGACTGATAAAGCAGCATGAATATTAATTAAGCCGACTGAGCATGCAAGAAAAAAGTATAAGACACTGGTTGTGGGAAAAATTAGTTGATTATATAGAGAATCACTGAAGCATGACTGGAGCGGGCCTCCCCTTAGGTCAGTCAGTGGGCCCCCCTTTACGAAAAGTTCTGGATCGGCCACCGATAGGTCTCTTCCTTTAGTAGTGTAGATAAATAATCTTGGTATAATCAGTAGCAAAAGAACCACACCATCTGTTTGCAGATTCAGATTCTCTCGAATTCTGGTTTGAACCTCATTTTTGATTTTAACTTTTTATAAAAGAACCAAATATAACCTAGTCTGAGAGAGAGAGAGATTTTAAAGATGTACCAGAGCTTTCCAATATCATAGTCTAGATAAATATCTTTCATATATATAGATAAGTATTTGATCGGAATATTGTGAAAAAAAAGCATGTTTATCATCCTCTCTCTTTTGAAGTCATATGAAATGAGTGACTGATGAAAGATAATGTTTATCCAATTCTTGAACCAATGCATGTTTAGTTTAAACATATTTATTTATAGTTGATTGGGAAACAAGTTTTCCAACTTATATTAATCCTTTCCACTTTGCACTTTGCGGGTGCGAGTGCTGCCTTGTAGCAGCATTAGCCTGCTCTTTTTCGAAATCTACAAGGGTGTCTTTAACGTGCAAGAGATATTGCTCTCTCTTAACACAGGTCAGCCATTTATCGTCCCCATCCGACAGACTATCATCGTTTCCTCAAGACCATACTGGCAAATGGTGTCAAGGGAGAGCCGAAAATTCAGTTCCTGAAATTTTCATCCCAGACGGGAATCGAACCAGGAACCTTTGTGTTAGTAGTCCGATGCACTAACCACTACACCACCAATGCATGTATATATCATAGACTTAGTCTTCTGTGCACGATTTTATCTTTTTTTACGCAAATATATCGTTTAATCGTCAATTTTTTTTTCTCTCCTGTCTGTTATGATTTAACAAATATGGCAGCTTATTTAATGCTGTGTTTTGACTCCCGATTGTCACCTTATAGTAAGCAATCAACAAAAAAGCATGGATATTGAGCACCTGTTTAACATGTACAATCAGATAATATAAAAAAGAAGCTGTGGTATGATTGCCAATGAGACAACTGTCCACAAGAGACCAAAATGACATAGACATGAACAACTAGTTTATTTCAGTGACAGATCCATGCGTATTGTGATCACCAGACTTTTACGAGAAAGTTCAAGCTAAGGTCACTTTGCATATGGAAAATATGTCGGCGAATCGCTCCCTGGAGGCTAGCAATTAAAATAAGGTAAACTTCTTCTTAAATTGGACAAATTGAAGGATTTTCTTCAGAAATAAGTATATGTACATAAGTTTAATAAAGAAAACTATCCATTTTGTTATAAAAAACATGCATCATATATTTTTGATTTGATGTTTCATATTAATTTAAGAATTCCTGCCACAGTCCATTCATTCTAAATAATTCATTAGTTTCAAAATGGCAAAAAAACATAGTGACCAAATTTATCTATTTTAAGTTTTAACAAGAATGTGTCCCAAGTACACGGATGCCCCACTTGCAATATTATTTTCTATGTTCAGTGGACCGTGAAATTGGGTTAAAACTCTTATTTGGCATTAAAATTAGAAAGATCATATCATAAGGAACATGTGCATTAAGTTTCAAGTTGATTGGACTTCAACTTCATTAAAAACTACCTTGACCAAAAACTTTAACCTGAAGTGGGACGAACTGACGGACAAACGAACAGACAGACAGACAGATGGACGAAAGGACATACAGACCAGAAAACATAATGTCCCTCTACTATCGTAGGTGGGGCATAAAAATAAAGACCATTTGATTTTCATTATCTACATTGAAATTAACTGTGATGCATTTCTTTGAATGTTCAGTATATTACCTGCAATTAACTAATCAAAGATACCAGTTTTAATTAAGTTTACCACTGGAGTGAACATTTTAATATCTGTTTGAAAGGATTATATTTTATAAGCCATTAAACACTGATAAAGCAGCATAAATATTTTTTTATAAATTTTTTAACCATTCTTTCAATCTAAATCCAGGAAGTGCAATCACGTCAGAGCATAGTAAAATAAAACTCCTTTTAGACATAAGCAATTGAAGGAAGATTTTTCTATCCTACACTGCTACTTTTGCATAGGTACTATTTCTGTACTAAAAATCTGCAGTACTGGAAATTTACCTTTAATATTTAGTACTATTCCTTTACGTTAAAATTATTGTAATATTTCTGTACCTGTATTTTAAAGTACTTGATTTATACTAAAAATTTTGGTACAGAAATAATACCAAAAGTGATCGCAATATTCCATGTATGCAAATAAAATTTTCAGAGATTTGAAATAGAAAAACTGCTGAAAACGTAACGGTGTATTAACCAAAAATCTGTAGTACTAAGATTTCATGTACAAATCAAGTACTGTAAAATACATGTACCTAAATATCATAATTTTAAGGTAACAAAATTGTACTGAATATTAAAAGTAAATTTTCAGTACTACAGATTTTGGGTACAGAAATAGTACCTATGCAAAAGTAGCTGTGTACTCACTCACGGAAGAACAGAATATAGTCTTTCTAAATTAAAAAGCCATTTGAAACTTCTGATTATTCAAACTCTTGCTGTTTTGCATGTAAATCCTTAAAATTTTATTTTATAAAACAAATTTGCTTATATCAATGAGCTCTGAAGTATGTATTCAATCAAATGACATTGTTATTTCAAATACCTTTACAATTTTTAAATCTACTTTGCCAAAATAATTTGAATGCTAAAGCTTCATAATTTTAAATCATTTATAAAAGAGGGACGAAAGATACCAAAGGGACAGTCAAACTCATAAATCTAAAACAAACTGACAACGCCATGGCTAAAAATGAAAAAGACAATTTCTAGATGTAAGTCAAGATATGAAGCCGACTTAACTGTATCTGTAGTATCCTTTATCTCTAGCTCGATTGGATATATGCGTTCCACATAGTCACCAAATTTTGAATTATTTAGTGAAAGAACATCATCTATATAGCAAAAAGTAGAGTTAAAGGATATTGCTAACTTCTTATCTTTCTTCCTAAGAAGTTCCTGCATGAAGTCAGCCTCATAATAATAAAGAAACAAGTCGGCAAGTAGAGGGGCACAGTTTGTTTCCATTGGAATGCAGACAGTCTGTTGAAAAACACATCCTCTGAACATAACAAATATGTTGTCAATCAAGTAATCAAGCATCTTGATAATATCAGTTTCAGAGAATTTTTGTTCTAATCAGAGTGATCCTTTACAAAGTAGGATTTATCCCTCCCTAAGACAAGATACTTGTATCTACGTTGGCCATTCTTTTTTACGAAGCAAAGCAATACCAACTCTTTCAATTTGTCTTTTAGTTTGGAATGTGGAATACTGGTGTAAAGAGTAGAAAAGTCAAATGTTTTAATACTGTTACAAGATGAAAGAGAGTTAGATTGTATGTACTCTAAAAGATCTTTGGAATTTTTAAGTATCCACATCTGATTTACGCCCCCTCTAGAATAGGCAGTTTCACAATAACTTTGAAGCCTGTCTTTGATTGCTGATAAAATAGATGTTAATAATTTAGAAAGAGGTTTCGTGGAGCACTTGGAAGACCCAGCAATATACCGTTGTTTGTAAGGACACTTATGTAGTTTAGGTATCCAATACAGTGATGGCAGATATAACAGTTTCTTTAGAAAAACTAGCAACTTCAGATTCTTTTCTGTGATAGTTTTAAACAAGGCAGCAATGTTGGCCTTAAAATGTGCGAATCATAGGTAGAGCAATGACTTTATTAGCCCTATATACTATATTCACTGTTTTTTCAATGTATAAGAAATGAAACCAAGTGACCACAAATTGCATGAACTAAGAAAGGGAAATGACGGGTACACAACATATCATACTTATGTCAACTGGCACTTTCCTTTTCAGTGAAATGTGTTCGAAAAGCTATTAGTATATAAAATACATGATGAGTTAGTAGAGTGGGAGTTGAAATATGCCCAGAGGTTAGTGGTGTATCGAGAAATTTTCTTAAAGGGGGAGGGGCACACTGACTGCCTTGGGTGAGGCACTGCTTCAGTCGTGCTTCATGCAATGATTCAGGGGTGGATCCAGTCATATTTTTAAAGGAGGGAGGGTCTAACGATATTTTCCCATTCATATGCACTAATCTTTAAAAATAAAAGGGGGTCCAACCTCCAGGGACCCCCCTAAATCTGCCACTGGGATTCATTGAAAAAATCAACTTTGGGCATCTAAATTCTGTATATATGGAGGGGTCCAGGTATCCTAAATTATTTGGTAAATAAATATACTTTTTACATAACCTCCTCCCACTGTCACAGAATAGAAGTTTCTCCATAATATAAGTTCCAAATGGAAACAATATTCTGGAATAAATATTTCAGTAAATGTTCCTAACGGAATAAATGGTATAGAATATTTGTTCCAACAGGAACAGGTATTATGACATTGCTTATAACAAAGTTTCCATTGGAACTTCTTTTAGGTGAAACAAATATAGGTTGACACCACCGTAGTCTAGTTTGCCCTCCCCCTTTTTAAATCCTCGATCCCCATCTAATCTCATCCAGAAATGACCAAGTGCAATCGAAAATCGGTCAAAACGAACCGGTCAAATGGGAATCTAGACTGACGATTATCTCGGATACATATAAATGTCTATAGCCTATAGTTTTAACTGTCGTGTCAGGGTGCGCTTGAGTTGCAATATGCCCATACCCACCTCCGTTTTAGTTATCATTTCTATATTCTGTTCAGGATATTGTGCATATCAAGTAAACGACATTGTTTATATACACAAAATGTCTTATTCTTCTAAATATCTTCTTTCTAATTTTGTGTCTTCGAATAGCTCAAAATAGTGCATTATGAATTTATGTAACACGATGTGCTAGAGCACGTGCTTTCTGTTTCTGAAGTAAAGTGTGCATGCTACTATTGATGCAAGGTAACACTTGCCAAGTTAAACGTCCGAAACACGAATAAACTTCATCGAAATTTTTTTTAATTGTTTTTGTGTTTAAATATATATTCAACAGTAAAATAATGTGTTAAAATGACGATGTGCTTGATATATTTCGGTCTGTTCGACTTCATCGGTTCCTTTTCATATTTTTCATTCAAGAATAGCAATTTTTAACTGTAATCGGATCCAGAGAGGGCGTAGAGGGCGTAGCCCCCCCCACCCCCCTTTTTTTTTTTTTTTTTTTTTTTTTTGCTTGCACTTTTTTTTGTAAAATGATTAATCAGACTATACTTCGTGAACTTCAGGGGCGTAGCTGCCGTTAGGCACTTTAGGCACGTGCCTACACATATTTTTTTCACAAATATTTTTTTTTTTGTTAAAAAAAAATAATAAACAACGTTATATGTAGATGAACTCCAGTGAAGTTACCACAACTCTAATTATCGAATATCATGTATACACTAGTCTCTCGTCCTTAGTGAATGGAATATTGGATAGAATTGAATGTTGTTTTATGTGTGTACCTTATATAGAAACTATAAAGTAGAACTTTGGTTCAGATCATTTCAATTCTATCAACAAAAACTTGAATGAACCTCAACTTAGACACAGGAATTTTTAATTAGTTATTAGTTTTCAACCTAAGCTTTCCACTTTGTCTTCATCCGACTTGCCAATGTTGGTCGTCCGTTTGGCTGTGCAGGATGTATAAATACGTAGTCACGTCTGGTCAGAATGGGGACATTTAATCTTATGCCTAGTTGTAGAGAGAATGCCACTATTTGAGGAGTTCGTAGTTGGTCTACTGAAAGGCAAAGTTTCTGCTCCTTTTCAGTAATCCCTCATTTTCCAATGCATGGCATTTTCAAATTTCCAGACCTTCGTCCTGTACAACGCCTATTACAGGACTAAGCTCCCTGTTGTGTCTAATGTAAATAATCAATTAGTTTTTTTTGTTCTAAACTTGCATAAATATTTTACACTGGTTGTTTAAAAATCAATCTATCAACTAGCTTCCAGTAGTTTTGAGTACTCTCAGATCTACGTGTAATGACCACAATTATTGAAATTCCTAAGCAGGTAGGGATTTTACAGTAGAGCGGGATATAAGGAAATACGAATTTCTTAAATTGTGTTACGTTAGTATGAACAGAACAGAACTTTTGCATTAGGCATCGACTATGTATGTATGTGTTTGTGTGGCTAGGGTGAAGGTCTATATGCCTTTTTGTGTTTCTTATTTGCAAAAGTATAAATTATTCTAAATTATAGGGATTTTCAGGTAACTAACAGAAAACCCTTGCCGTTTTTGGCACAACCTTTTTGATCTTTTGGTCCTCGATGCTGTTCAACTTTGTACTCGTTTCGGCTTTCAAACTTTTGTATCTGGGCGTCGCACGTAGGTCTTGTGTGGACAAAATACACTTCTGGCGTATTAAAAGTTTGAACATGTTGCCTTTTGTTGGCTGTTGTTCGTGTGATTCTTTGTCAATTGTGTTCTCCAATTTATTTATATTGTAGTCCTGTGTTGTCATTTTGATGTTATATTTCATATGGCCATAAAAGTGCGAGGTTTGGCATGCCACAAAACCAGGTTCAACCCACCATTTTTTCCTTTAAAAATGCCCTGTACCAAGTCAGGAATATGGCCATTGTTATATTATAGTTCGTTTCTGTGTGTATTACATTATAACGTTGTGTCGTTTATTTTCTCTTATTTTTGAGTGTAAATTCACATTGCGATAAGACGTGTCACGGTACTTATCTATTCCAAATTCATGTATTTGGTTTTGATGTTATATATATATGTTATATTTGTTATTCTCGTGGGATTTTGTCTATGTGTGTTACATTTTAGTGTTATGTCGTTGTTCTCCTCTTATATTTAATGCGTTTCCCTCGGTTTTAGTTTGTTACCCCGATTTTGTTTTTTGTCCATGGATTTATGAGTTTCGAACAGCGGTATACTACTGTTGTCTTTATTTAAGAATCAAAATATTGATGGTTGATGTATTTATAGTGTTATTGTGCACGTGCCTATTTTTTTTAATGAAGGATCGTCAATATGTATACTATCAATTAAGTTAAACGTATATATCGATCATAACGGAATAGATTTGAAAATATCAAAAAGGGTGTACTGCTTAATTAAAGGGATACGCGGATCTATGCTGGGCAGTACATATTGTAAATATTTTTTTTTAAATATTTGATTTTCCAATTGTACTGCGTTATTTAACGGCCCCAGACCCTGTGCCGATTTGTGCCTACACTTGAATGAATACCTAGCTACGCCCCTGAACTTTGTCGTGTATTTAATTTTTATGCGACAATTCTTAACTTATAAAGATATTTTTCGCTCGTATTTACACTCTCATAACTTGAAAAAAAGCTCCACAGAAATGTTATTTACCTACGAACATGTTTAACCTCAACCGCTCCAACCAATTGATAACATTGCTGAATCGTGATCCCTCGTCAGTAAGCTCTAGATATAGATTTAAAGTCTAAGGTACCGTGACCATTTGATTTGAGGCGACAGTCTGAGATAATTTAGAGAAAAAATTCTGACCCTGATTTTTGCCTTAAAAATTCTGGATGCGTCTGTATTGAATACAATCATCTTGTCCACTTTTTTTGCTAGGGGAAAACAATATTTTCAACAGAATTATTTTAGCATTAAAGTCATAAGAAACGAGTGACCGATGAAAAATAATGTTCTTCCACTTCTTGAACCAATGCATACAAACATCATAAACTTAGTCTTCTGTGCACGAATTTATCATTTTTTTCGTGTAAATTTCGTATAATCGTCATTTTTTTTTCAATCGGTCAGTGTTATTGTGAAAATATGGCAGGTAATTAAAGTTCGTGTTTTGAAGCCGAAGTTTAACGATTGTCACCTGTTTGTCAACAATCGACAAAAAATCAACAAAAAAGCATGGAAATTGAGAACGTGTTTAACATGTAAATTCAGGGTTGAGTTCAATATCGTAGCAGCTACCGAGAGTGCTACGTAGATTTTGACTATTGAACGTGTAGCTATAGACTAGTTGATTCACAGATATTGGTAGCAGCTACATAGCCGCAGCGCTATCAATAATCAATATATATGTAACAACTAGTCTATAGCTACACGTTCAATAGTCAAAATCTACGTAGCACTACGTAGCCGATACGATATTGAACGCAACCCAGATAATAGTTTATTTTAAGGACACCCGTGCGTATTGCGATCACCGGATTTTTACGAGATGGGTCACACTGAGGTCACTTTGCATACGGAAAATATGTCAGGGGAAGGAAGCAATTAAAATAAAGTAAACTTCTTCTAAATATGAATAAATTAAAGAATTTTCTTGAGAAAAAGGTATATGTACATAAGTTTTATAATAAAAACTATCCATTGAGTTATAAAAAAACATATGCATTAATTTTTTTTAATTTGAGGTTTCTTATGACTTTAAATGAACATGATAAATAAAAAAACGGACGTATTTTTTTAATTTGTTTTGGGGGGGAGATTGCATGTGCATTGGCGGATCCAGGGGGGTTACGGGGGTCGGAACCCCCCTTTTTTTGGATGATCAGTGCATTTGAATGGGAGCATATAGTTGGAACCCCTCCCCTTTCCCCCTTTTCTCTGGGTTGGGAACCCCCTTTTAAGAATGACTGGATCCGCCCCTGATGTGAATCTCATATCTGACCAGAATGTCTGTTCCACCGAACTGATATACTGAATACTTTTTTTTAATGCCCGACATTAATTTGCCTGTTTGGTGTGGCCTATATGTCTCCATGCGTCGACCGTCATTCACATGATCATCTTCAATCATGAATGTCATTTCCGATTCATTCGTAGTGTTTGGTTGATAGGGAACTCACTTCCCTTGTTGGGGGAAACATTTCAATCAAACATTCGAATACAAATTGCTTGTTTGTCTTTCTTCGTGTCGGTCGTATTGTTACTTTAATTATACTAGTATAGCCGTATATCTTGTTTACAAGAAGAAATCTGTGAGGTTATATGCTAACTAACCATACAACAAACGAGAATATCACATGTCCTTTTTTTACTGACAAATCCCACATCAAATATATTAGTAAATAGCTTTGGTTCCACTTATTTTATAATTGACAATAAATGGAGAGAATACGTCACCAAATTTTTTTTGTCGAATCACTCCGCTCGGCGAAATTTATTACAACGCCCCCTATCAAAACTCTGATATAATTTTTGGGTATTTTCTATTAACGTTTTCTTTTCACATTGCATTTGTCCATACAATTTAAGATATAGTAAATTTCAGTGGCGGATCCGGGGGGGGGGGGGAGGGGGGGAGGGGAGATTCTGACTGACTAAGAGGTGGCCCGCTCCAGTCATACTTCAGTTATTCCTAATATAATTAACCAAATTTTTCCCACAAAAGGAGGATGAGCAACCTGTACCCCCTCAATCCACCTCTGAGTTTCGTTCATTTCTTTCATGACTGTCGTCGTCGGACTTTACATTTGAATGTCCATCCATCATTACATATACAGGCATCATCTATTTCTATATACCGCGGTACCCGGGTTCGAAACGGACTTTATCGGTATATAACAGAAATGTAGAAAGCTATATATATGAGGGAATCATGACAAAAAACAAAGAAAGAGAAAAATAAAGCAATAACAAAAGAAACAATAACTGCAGAAAATAGAATCATGTGTTACAATACTAATTCAGTTGCAGAATGAATGAACGATGTCAGGAGTAGAGAAATCATACGATTACAGATAAAAAGCTCAAAATCTTTGACATTGACGTAAAATATTAGCCTTTTCGCAAAGGAAGGGGCTTACCGTATGTCGAACAATTAAGCATCGTTTTAATTACCATGAAATTAAAATATAGTCATGCTTAAATTCTGACTGAAATATTATCATTAACCTTACATGAAACAGGTTAGAGATGCTTTGCAATAGAACTCTTTATAGTCTTTATTGTCTCAAAATAAGTAAGGTTGTCGAATATAATTCATTTGGAAATAAATTGTAGGCAACAAACATTTAATGATTCTTAAATTTAATTAGAATGTTTGAATACATTTCAAGTAGAAATTACAAATCAAAATTATAATCGAGAAATCCCTACCGAAAATATAAAACATATGACGCAGACGTTAAAATAGTATACTACAATAATTTTTTTTCAATATTTCCTTTCCAGTAAAAATTAAAAATGTTTCGAAACGTTCATAGGAAACTACAGAACTTAAATGTTATTCATTATAAAGCATGATTGTAAAATATCATTTTTAATTTCTAACTTTTATTTCATAACTCAGTCGCAGATTTCCGAGATCCAGGAGATATAAAACATATCTACCGTAATCGGGCTTGTATAGTTCGCATTTGTACCATTGTCCGCACCCCCTTATCGCCAAAATATTTCAGGTAAAACACACTTTGTTCCTATAAGAAAATGTAGTTTTTCATGGAAATCCCCGTTTTCCATCATCCAACAGGTATTGAAAATGATTTTTTAAAAGGAGATCCATTACCAAAATTAGGTAGTTTGTATCTGAAAGATATTTACATATTAATATATATATTTGAAACAGCAGAAAATGTTGTGTCATGTGTGCTGTTGTTTGTTTGTCTTTTTCATTTTTAGCCATGGCGTTGTCAGTTTGTTTTAGATTTATGAGTTTGACTGTCCCTTTGGTATCTTTCGTCCCTCTTCTATATATTTGAAATAGCAGAAAAAATAGGCTATTCAGTTGCGGATCGAACATTTAAAAGGGGGAGGAGGTACATCGGAAATTTTTGCCGACTTGAAAATCCTAAAAAATACTAGTATACTAAAACACAAAAAACTTCCAATCATACGGAGAACTAGCCACCTCGCCACAACCCCTACATTTATCCGTCATTGCAATTTCCCCGGGCACTTTACAAGAACTACCAATAACCAAGTCCATTACACCGCTTACAATCACAGTTGATTCTGATGAAGGATCACGCCGTTAAAAAATGATGACAACGAAATTCACATAAACTTTAATTAACGGTGTAGCTAATGGGATGTTTTGTCTTAATCAATACCTGATGTTTACACGGATTAGGAGGTTAAAACGACTTTAAGATCAGTAATTACAAGGAAAACAAAAGAATAGAACTTGAAATCGATTTCCCATTTAAAGTTGTCTTTGAAGTGTCCTGGTTACAAACGATAAATAGAACTTGATACTCTTCAGATTGAGTGCTACACTTAGTTCAGGTGCATGACAAAAAGAAGAGGCGGATTCACTTCGGATGTTTTGTTATAAGTGCTTTGAATTTTATTCTACTTTTTGAACTGTCAATGTAGGAGAAAGTTGCATTTTAACTAGCGAATCATGTCAGTAGTATCAGAGTCGGATTTATGGAAAGGGGCAGAGTGCCGGGTCCTCTCTTTTGGAAAAAATGAATGATTTAATAATTATTTAGCGATTCAGCGAGCCTCTTCTTTATTATGGCAGTCAATGGCAGGGCCCCCTTATGAAAATGTCTTTTCCTTCCAGACCTGCCACTGAGTACATCTTTCATTTTTAATCGTACTTTGTAGATAATCTTTTTATTAGTTTTTCTTTTTATGCTCTTGCTGAAGCGGCATTAAAGTTATACGTCCTTGATTAAATTTTCCCTTGTCCGTCTGTACGTCCGTCCATCCGTACGTCCGAAAGCTCAAGTAAATCAAGTAAAGTTTATTGAATAAATGCACATTTATACCCCAATGTTAAATGCATACATAAATGAACAAAATAATTTTACAATACATCATAAAAAATAAAGAACTTATTAAGAAAGGAGCGTAAGAAAGAAATGTATGAAACGGTACGAACTGAACAAAATGTAAACAAGTTAAACCTTTCAAAAAAGATAGGATGTGATTCGCAGTATCATAAATCTATTTCCTCTTCTTTTCTTTTACACTTCTAGAGAGAAAAAAACTTATTGCTTTGCTGAATATTTAATACAAGATACGCCAAAAGAAAATAGAAGCGTTTGCTGATAATGTTTTAGCCACATATGTTGATGACAGTTGTAGTTTTTTGTTCCCACCATCCATATGGATGAAACTCTATCTACCGCAAGACGCACCAGTAATGGAGAAGAAGTATTCCACAGAAATTAATATGAACTGTTTTATCCATGTCATCCTTTAATTATTTTTTTATACAATAAGGCCACACCAATTTAATTTCTTGTTCTACGGATTTTTGGACTCAAAAATTTGGGGCGAGCGAGCGATTTGAAAATTTTAATAAAAAAATATTTAATTTGCAAATTTTTGAGGCGAAGCTTGAAAAGTAAAGGCGAGCGATTATAATTTTTTTTTGTAAATATAAAATAGTAGGTTTTGGCAATATTTAAACTTGATTTATCACTTGTACTTTGACATTTCTTAAATTTCTGAAGTATTTTTTCCCTGTTCACCAAGAAATAATTAAATCTGGTCTATGTATGTGTTACTGACAATGAGACAATAAACTTGATTTATCACTTGTACTTTGACATTTCTTAAATTTTTGAAGTATTTTTTCCCTGTTCACCAAGAAATAATTAAATCTGTTCTATGTATGTGTTACTGACAATGAGACAATTCTCCATCCAAGTCATAATCAGTTTGGGGGCAACCCCTTAATGTTATAAATATCCCTTTTACATGTTTTATGAGGGATCAATATAAGTTATAATATATTTGTTTGTACAAAAGGGCTCATATTTTCTCAAGGAACTATATATCTATCTGGTATTAAATGGTCGAAACATGTCCAAGAATTTTGTAATATTCCTGGACTTTAACAGTTCAATATTATTCAAAATAAATGGACCCCTCTTTTAGAAAAAGTTGTTTAAAATTAATATGATGTAACTCTCCTCTTTTTGAGTACAAAATTCTAAGTTTTCAAAGGTTTTGTATAGAAGAACTATACAAATCCTTGGTATTTCTATTTTCTTTTCTACATCAGTAAAATTACCCCTTGTCCATTTTGTCTGAGGAAGGGTTGTTCTCAACCTGATAATAACAAACACAGGTCAAAGTACGGCCTTTTACACAGGGCTTTGATACAGACCAAACAGTAAGCTATAAAGGACCCGAAAATTATTAGCGTACACAATTCGAACAGGAAAACCAACGATCTAATTTATATATCCAAACGGGAAAATACCAATGAACAACATCAACAAACGATAACTGCTGAACGACCTGCTCCTGAATCAATCAGGACATGCAGCGGCTATGGATTGTTTTGTTTCACCAGCATACAATATAATTGCAGTTGTAGGCAAATCCTTCAGAAGTTCTTTGTACTTTATTCTATCAACGAACATGTTTTGATAGGGAATATAAGATATAAGTAACGGGGAAAGAAACCAATTTTTTGTTCTTTACAGGTTTTTCTGCTGTTCCTATAAATTTATTTCGGAGCACTCCCATTTCGGATAAATAGGTTTCATGCTGAAACAAATATTCTCACAGATATTTACACAGTGTGGTGGGGTGCATTTTTTGTTTAAAATCGTTATATACAGGTTAGACTGTGATTTTATAAACAAAAGTCAAATGTTGATATCTTTTTATAATATTTACAAAAAAAACGTTAGGGAAATGGACATAATTACATTTCCGGATGCGGAAAGCGGGAATATAAAAAAAATAAAAAAATTCTGTTTTAAAAAATACGTGCGGGCGGATCCGTCGAACAAGGAATCAAATTGGTGTGGCCTAAAGTGAAGTTACAAGCTACTACATACATTAAATTGGGAAGTACCTATGCAGCAATATTTTTTGTGTATACTGTCGGTTCCAAGTCTGAATAAAGGAGGAGGGAAGTCATATTTCTTTTAATTGGCCAATCGTATGTTTTATTTTTGGCGCAAATGATACCATGTAATTTTGAAACAGGTGGCGCAAAAGGACGCATTTTGGCGCAAACGGATCTCTCCTAGCATATTATCATATAATTATGTATATTTAAGTCTAATGACCAACAAAACAAAAACAAAAACTTTGAAGATTCGAAGAAACAATTTTTAATCTTGTTTGCTTTGTGAATAATATTATCTTAAACTAGACGCTCCAAGTGTGTCGCTCACCAGATATTTTTTTTTGTTTACGATTGATGCATGAAATAATGCATCATAATTTTTACATCAGAGGCCCCTGAGGGGCCTCGGGTGTATTGCCATCGCCTACTTTTCAATTCGCGCAAAGATCAAAGAGATGCATATATAATTAGTTTTGGAATAATAACCGACATTATAGACCCGCGGACCTATATAGTGCAGAATAAAATTCCGTATCACTTCTTTTAAATTCATGTTTTCAATGGATACTCAGTTTTTTTTTAATTTTTCTTAATGCAAAATTTATAATATGAAAATGTTTTGTCGTTAGAAATATTTGTATTTTAATCAAACGATCTTTTGTTGTTGCGGATGAATACCACGAGTGCGCAAGAGGACAAGAGCGAGTGTGTAGAAAATCGAGAGGAAATCAATTCACACATTTATACACAGAAAGGTAATTATATTTCAATTATTTGATTTGGAGTAACCTTTTTAAACCGTTTGTAGCATATATTTGTCTATAATATTAACGTAGCAAAACCAGGAAAATTTAATCTGTCATATTAAATATTAAAATAAATTATCAGGTCACGTCCCCCGCAGCCATTTTGAAAATACCAGCAGATTGGGTAGGAGCAGAGACATATAATACATATTAATACAATAATTGTATTATATGTCTCTGGTAGGAGTAACAAGAACCTTCAAGGCCTTTAAAGATAAGGTTACTATTTGTGTATTTTTTATAACAACAATTTGTTTTTATAAAGATCTCAACAATTTTTTGAGTTAAATTTCTTTTCTTCGTAAATAACAAGTAGATTGATCACTTGGACACACACACGGAACTATTTTCTGTTTTTTAAGATACTGTTTCGGATTTTCGCTCCCCGACTTTGTTTGTTGCATTCAATATGTCCCCTTGACTGTAAAAAAAGCGGAATTTGTAATGACTCTGACTATGTCTATGTAAGTAATTCTAATATATAATTATTGGTTGAATTTATTGTTTATATAATATTCAGAGAAGACTTTTTCTTCTTCCTATAGAGTTGGACTCTTTTTGAGTGTATAAAGACTCTTGCTCGTAAAATCAAGAGTCTTACTTTACACTGAAATGTCAGAATTTGGGTTAATCACATTTACTGAATTACTATAGATATATTGGGAGAAACCTTACAGTTTTGGAGATATAAATATAGATTAACTGTCCTGTTTTTTAAGTCTTCCTTAGCTTGTAGTATTGTATTATTTTGACCATATATGACATGTATCGCCAAAATTATATGATAATTTGATGACATAACAGTATATCATTACATGTTCAGGACTTTGCCAAAGGTCCGGTATGTACATTTCAATCTTATGAGGATGGTCCTAAAACAGGGATAGATCACATAGTCACAAATAACGAAAATACACGAGATATTTACAATGTGTTTGTCCCAGACGAAAGCATATTTAACGTTTCTGATCACAAGCCTATCGCGTGTACTTTACTAATCGAACAATGTCGTGCTGATAGTGACAACTTATACGAAAGTGTTATGGCTGACAAAGTATCGTGGACCAAAGCGTTAGAAATGAATTCAGTTAATGACTATTCATTTGCAGTCTCACAATTTTTATGGTCTGTTCAAATGCCGTCACTACCAGCGACAAAAGAAGATATCGAGCTCTACTATAAGACTATTATAGTTGCTGTTCAAAAAGCTGACAAAGAAACACTCCCACATAAGCAATTTGTGAAACATATAAAGCCTTATTGGACGAAAGTCGTAGATCTATCACACAAAACAATGCTAAATAAGCGCAGTTTATGGATACTGAACGGAAAAGTTCACGATAGAAGCGATCAGTTCTTTGCTGATTACAAACATGCAAAACGGACTTTCAGAAATGAAATGGATAAAGCTTACAACGAACATATTACGAACATTGCCAACAGAATGGAAGAGTCTATCGACAATGATCAAAGATATGTATGGTCGGTCTTAAAAAGCAGACGTAAACAGAAAACTTTTTGTCGTGGACTAAATTTAAATGGAATAACTCATACAAACGAAAGTGAAATATGCGAAGCATGGGCGGACCATTTTGAATCCATTTTTCAGTTTGATAGCAAGCTAACAAATTCAGCAAACATAAATTTGGTAAAACATGAAGTGAATAAAATACGACAAACGCAGAAGGAAATCAAAGCTCCAATCAACCCATTTGAGTTTGAAGAAATTTCCAACATTTGTAAAAGTTTATGTAACAACAAATCTACAGGTTTAGACAACGTTTCATATGAGCATATAAAATATGGTGGTAAAACATTGCAAAAACACTTATGCAATCTATTCAACCTAATAATACAAACACGTTATACTCCTCTAGATTGGAAAACAAGTGTAATTATACCGTTATTCAAAGGTGGAAATAAAAACAAAACTGATCCCAATTCGTACCGCGGTATATCGTTAACAAGTTGTATCGCCAAAATATTCGAAAAGTCTCTTTATCCTCGATTCGACTCCTTGCACATAAAGTTTCCACATCAATCTCAGATGGCATACCAAAAGGAATTATCAAGTATTCATGCTTCATTTAACTTACAAGAACCGATTCGTCATTATATTGAACGTAACAGTGATGTTATTGTTGTGCTGTTAGATAGCACGAAAGCTTTCGACACCGTATGGCATGATGCATTGTTATATAAACTACATAAATATGGAGTTACCGGTGATTTATGGCTGCTCATAGATGAAATATACAGTGACATGCGTAGTTCTGTACTGTTCAATGGTAGGCTATCTCGTTGGTTTGAACTGAAACGAGGCGTTCGCCAAGGTGGCGTCTTATCCGCCCTGTTATATTTAGTATACATAAACGATCTTTTGTGCGACATTGAAGACTCTAAATTGGGATGCGTTCTTCTAGATATCAGTGTAAGCAGCTCTGTTCAAGCCGACGACATTGCGTTACTCTCAACAACAGAAAAAGGAATGCAACAACTTATTAACATTTGTCAGACATATAGCGAGAAGTGGGCATTCAAGTTTTCTCCGACTAAAAGCAACGTCTTACGTTATTCAAAGAAGAACAAGAATGTTACAAGCAATCTAACTTTGTATAATGACATCATACCACTCGTGACGTCTGCCAAACATGTCGGTATTCTTCTGAACTGTAAATTTAGATCAATGGACCAGACGTTGAATGCTTGTAGAGTGCTGCGATCAACTGCTCTTTCAGTTCTAAATTCTGGAATTCATCCATCAATTTTAAACCCTTTGACGTGTTCCAAGATAATACTTCAAATATGTTACAGCAAAGCTCTATATGGTTGTGAGTTATGGAACAATTTGACTCAAACAGAACTTACGATGTTAGAAAGATCTCACAGATTTGTGTGTAAAATTATTCAAGGGCTTCCAAAACGAACCCGTTCTGACAAGTGTACAAGTCTTCTAGGTTGGTTTTCAGTTGAAAGCATTATCAACAGATGTAAACTTTTATTTTTTGGTAGACTATGTAGGTTAAAGTCTTCTGCGTTACCAAAACGAATAATGATAAGCAGACTTATGGAATTCAAACATAAATGTGTTCCAGAACAACTTGGTTTTATACCTGACATCTATAAAGCAGCCGAAAAATATAACATTACAGATTATATTGTTAATTTTGCAAATACTGTTTCTTTCCCATCAAAAAAACTTTGGTCAATTATTGTAAATCAGAATATAAATGCAAGTGAAGAAACATGGTGGTCTTACCGAATTTCATGCGATAATGACTTTTATATGTTTAGACATATTCATTCTGCAATCAAACCGCATAAAGCATGGACAATTGCGAAACAGTTTCCCGAACTTCGTGTCTCCGCCAAGTATGTGATTGACTTATGTTCTATAGTACGCTACGAAGATGAACATTTACTTTGCGACAAATGTGGAAAGTTCTTCTTGAATATCGTTGAACACTTACTGGTATCCTGTGATTTTATTCAAGACAAAAGAGATGATCTATGGGAAGACATTATTAACATTAATCCCATTCAGTTCAGTGTTTATATGGACAGTCTTTCGGCACATGAATTCACAACAACAATTCTCTCTTGCAATACGTCATATGAATTAGAAAATGATGAATTAACTTTTTTCTCTAAGACTTGTGTTCGTCACGTTGAAACAATCTGCAGAGATTTCTACAATCGATAGAAGATGTGTCCGTTACCGATATTATAGACAGTGCTAATTTTTTTTCTCATATTAACTTTAAACGGTGACTTTAATTCTTTGTTTTTTGTAATTTTCTGATTTATATATTTCATGTACACCAAATCTCTATAATAGAGGAAATAAAGTTATATATGAGCACCCATGAGATCTTAAATTGAGCAAATATGATCAGTTATATGTTGAGTAAAATTTGAGCTAGATCTACTCAATTGAGTTAGATATATATCAATATTGAGACTAATCTAAATGGTTATTTGAGCACACATGAGCCTATTTATACTATTGAGAGCAATATTGGGATACTGCATGAGCAAACTAAGCAAATCTTTATTGAGACAAACCTATGAGCGCTATATTTTTAAATTTGTTCTTGACAATTTTTTGTTTATTTTTAAAAAAAATATAGGGACAACAGAGTTGGTGTATGTGGGTTCAATTCCCACCCTAGGCATTCATTTATATTGGCTGGTGCAAAGCGGGCAGTTTAGCTTAGTGGCCCCACACTGACTCTGTTGTTCATATGTTACTTCATAAAATTAGGCGGCATCGTTCAGGTCTTGCCATCTTTATTTTTCTATTCGAAAATCAGACACAACAAAACCATTGAATAATTGTGAAAATTATACCACAGATAACTATGGTAAAACTTTAATTGTTTTAGGCATAATTAAACTTGGCTGCCTTCCAAGATCTAAAACGTTTTTATATTGATGAATTATATATATCAGATTTGGATTCTGTTGGTTACAAAACATTTTGGATGGTACATTTTGTACATGTAGGTAGCGGCCAAATCTTTATTCCTAAAGGCTTAAAGCTTTCAGGTCTAAAATTGCCCAAAATCATCACATTTTGACAAATTTGGAACATAAAATGTACTTTTATGAAAAGAACTGATTTATTGAGTGTTAAGACTTTTGAAATAGACCCAAATTACGAACCAAATTGAGACTTTTTGGAGTTTTATATAGTTTAGGCTATTTTGGGCAATAAGTGAAACTTGTCCTTTGAATCAGTGGTTTCACAATAACCATTATATACTAAGTATCTGTTAAAAGATAGCTCTTTCACAGTACATTGTTAAACTTAAAGATAAATATATACCGACAATGACCAATATTAATGATGGAATGAGATTATACATGTATATATACTGTTTTATATTGTTACATGTACATACATAAATGAAAATTAAAACCAAACTGTTGTCATTATTCATAAAAAAAGAAAAGGGAGGTATGATTGGTATAAATCAGACACCAGCTCTAGACAAAATGATTAAAAAGAAATAAAGCTTATAACCATACAACATTTTTACAATCAGAAAAAAACTATACATAAATCAGTTAGAAATAGCCATGAAATGTCAAATGTTAAACAATATATACAAGAAAACTAATGGCCACATCAATGTACAATCGGGAAATCAAGATATACACCAAAAAATTACAAGGCCTGTTTTACAGGTTTCTTACAAAGGACCGACACATTCATATGGTAGTTGTGTTATATATGTATAGTGCAAAATGTTCTCATTGCTAAACCAGTGGTATCCAAAGTATTAAATCCAGAACAAAGTAAAAAAAACCTAACAGTTGAAAAACTATCCAATTATGTTGTGATATTCAATTAACAAAAATACCATCATTAGCAAATGGCTATCTACATATAATACATTGTAATATTTACAATGAACCATTTAATAATTAAAAACCAATTGTTCAAAGAACAATTGAAGGTCTTTCCACAAGTGAAGATCTATTTTATTATCAAAATATTAGAAATCAATCTAAAATGTCAGTTCCTATGGCTTTATTACTATACTATATATAAAAATATTAATTTTCGCGAACCATTTAGGTCACGGAAATTCCAAAATATGGCATCAGTAAGGAGAGTTGTGCAAATAATGTGAATACACAGAACCCCCATCCAAATTATCTTTAGCTAAAAGTATTCATCATTTTCTATTTTATATGTACTAACAACATTCCATTTTTCTATAATTTCGATTAAAATATTCCAAAATCTGAGTTAAAAAAAGTCAAATGCCCAAAATAAACATTGTCTGATTGGTTGAAGTACTGTGGCGTCAATGATAAGCATAGCAAGCCTCGATGTAAAGCACACGCTTCACATGAATAAGGAGAGTTTTACAAATAATGTGAATACACAGATCCTCCATCCTATTTATATTTTGCTGAAAATGTTGCAATGTTCATCATTTCTGTTTTGATTCTGCTAACAACATTCCATTTTTTCTTTAATTCCGATTTATATATGTGGAACCCGCAATAAAAATAGATGGCCTCAATGATTTAAACGCAACGCAAAAAATTCCGTTGACCCTGAATTCAACGGATCGATAATAGCATCATCACCATCAACAAAATGTTTACCGTTATCTTTGTGAAATTTCAGTTATATAGTTCTTTAATTAGAGAAATTTTGGTAAGTATTACTTATTAATGTTAAGGTTCTACTGATGTGCTCCTCTAGACCTTTTTGACGGTCCGTTTTATCCCATTTATCTCAATATTATCTCCGATGACAGTAATGTCAACCCGACCTATTCGTGTCAAAAGTGAAAATCGCATCGATTTATTGAACTAATTTCTTCTTAAACTGTGCATGCATTATTTCTGTATTATATGATAACCAATCACATTCACGTTGCATGTTTGCATGAAAATGGTCATGTATTAGTGAATTGTAAGGGCGATGCAACTTGAGGTCAGTGCGCGATCACGTGACATTATTATTTGTAAACAAATTTAAAACATGCTCCCAGCGTAACACGTGTCTGAATTATCCTTTCAAAGTGTTATGAATCTTTCAATCACTATTTTATGAAATATTTCTAGTTTTGCATATCAGTAGTCAAAGTGAATTAAACGTAGTTCTTAGTTGTGTTTTTTTTATATAGAATTAGAAGGTAAATCTACATAAGGGGGTCTCATTGGGGGGGGGGGGGGTGTTCTGATCCCAGATCCCACTTACTGTTTTGTCAGATTCCCATATCCCGCTTACACTATGTACATGAGCAATTTTCATTTTTTTGTCATTTCCGGGGTCCTGCAGAACCCCATTTCCCGTTTTCACGACAGACCTCATTTCCCGTTTTCATGACACAATAATTTGACTTTCACGTTTCACGCTTGGGAAAAATTGTCAATATTGGTCACGCTTAGACCCAATGAGAACCACACACTAGTCAGTATTTAACTTCACCTAAAAAGATGACTCAACTTCCCTCTATATTTAAAACCTGCATACTAATTTAAATAGCATTTGCTCCCCTTGAACACTATTTGGCCCCTTCCGTGTCATTTCCCTTTAAATTTGCTGAAAAGTCATACTTTAAGTCCATTTACAGTAACGGCTAATATTTGATTTTACCATCTTAATTTCAATTTTCATATTGAACACATTTGACCATTCAATATGAGTTCCCATGTATTTTTGTCATATATGAAGGAGGTTTTAGGTCATGTTTTCCTAAACACCTTATTGCTATTTGTCTGTCTGGATTGTTAAAACCACAAAATCAAATATTGATGAATATGCAAGTTTTCAACAATCCCGGAACATTAACAAAGATGTGTGTGAGAGGGTGAAAATTACCCTTCTGATGTACTGATATTTTTAGCACCCCAAGTGAGAATCTAACTCAGGACTTTCAGCACTGTAGCCATCGGTCTTAACCACAAGATCACGAACTCACATTTGATGAACTAATTTCTTCTATATTAACTGTACGTGCATAAATTCTGTATTATTTGATAACCAATCACATTCACGTTGCATGTTTGCATGATAATGGGTTCTGTATGAGTGAACTGTAGTGTATTGCAAAATTAATGCAAATTGTGACGTCAGTGCGCCTTCACGTGACATAATTATTTGTAACCAAACCGGCTTCTCATGTATTGTAACGGTTTATTTCGTCCTCTGTGATATTTTATCCTGAGGATTATTTGTCCCGGTAATTTTTTTCCAGGCATGGTATTTCATTTCACAGGTTGATTTTTCCCAGAGGAGTGAAAATCTATCAGATTTCTGTGTTATGCGGATAGTATGTACGGGTATATATTTGCCGTATTATATTTCACAGAACCGTGTGAAAAAGAGTCCCATTAACTACTATGTAAGTTACTCTCAATCAATATATACCTGACTATAATTATAAAATGTTTACAAAGGTAAGCAACTGTCTAGGGCCAGGTAAGGGAGGGGAAAAATTAGTATTAGTACTATTTCGCAGAACGATAAACAGATGCATAGACAGACCAAGGGGGTGGGGGAAATTTAGCTTATGACATATATGTAAGAAATCATTGAAGCTTGATGGGAGTGGGCAACCCTCTGGTCCATCAGAGCCCCCACACCTTTTTGAAAAGTTCTGGATCTGCCACTGAGATTTGCAGGTTTTCTTAGTAAAGATACCTTAAAATATCACAAACTGTGTGCTTTCCAGACCATAGTTTACATTTTTTTTCATATTTTGCCGTGTCAAAATGACCTAAATTTAAAGGACAGTATATAGACCCAAAAATGGTATATCACATTCTACACATCAAGATTTTAGTAGGAAAGACTGCCATTGGAGTTTTTAACCATTGTGACTTTTTAATTTGATCTACTCCACTAATTAAAGTCGTTGAAGTAGAATATTTAATGTAGGTTTGTCCACATTTTGGTATATATTAATACATGTTTAGAAATAATGTTGAGCCTGTTCCTAGATGCCTGTTATAGACTTCAATATTTATTGTTTATTGAAAATAAATGGAATCAATTCTTTCAGAAAAGTTTAATTCTATGGAAATGTATCCCCCCTTTTATAAGTTGAAAAGGCTACATAGAGGTCAATATACAGTCTCCAACAGAAAACCAAAAAAGGAAAAATAAAGTGAATTTTGGAGAATTATTAAATGTACATGCATTTGAAATATTTAAGATATATTGTTTCAATTTTTTTAGTTCTAGGTTCCACATAACTACCATTTTAGAAAACGATTTCAATGCTAAGTCTATTAGAGGGATATTTGATTTTCATTGGTTGTAAATATGGAATCTTATTCAGTGGCAAAGGTAATAGACACTGACAAGTCTTAGATAACATTTTATATAGTTTTGAAATTTTCTTCGTCAGTTGACTAAAATTAGATGGAGGTGTGTTCTAATTTCCAACAGAGGAGCAATCAACCTATATCAATATGTGCATGAAGCAAATTGATAGTTGCTAGATACTGAATGATTATATCCACAATAAAGGTTTAACCTGTGCATATATACTTAAAACAAGATAAAAAAAGTCATGTCTTTTTCAGGACTTCTGAATCCAATCATGTAGTATGGAATGTTATTGAGATATGGTTTGGGTGGATGGATGGTCATGAAGGACCTGTAGTACAAAGTATATCACTGGATTTAGCTCTTTGTCTAAGTGTATTATTAAAGTACTTTGCTTTGAGCTCAGTTCATTGTTATACAATTCATTCTTTGTGAAATTAAGATTTGACAGACAACTCTAATGGACAAGGATTTGTCAAAGTAGTATCATCTCTATGTACAATGTAAGTATTCAGGAGATAAAAGCATTCTATTTTGATTTGAACCATACATTTTATAAAAAAAAGTGGGAACAAATTTACCGGACAATGCTACTCCCACTACTAGCAATATGATGCTAGGTTGTTTTAATACATCTGTATTGCCTGCTGATGACTCGGCCCTGAGTGTAAACGGTCCTTCAATTAGGAGGGAAAAAAATTATAAGGCCTATCCAGTCTAAGGGAGCTACCATTTGATTTTTATGGGGGGAGCTAGGATGAAATTTGAAAAAAAAGGCAGGACAGGATTTTGAGTAAAAAAAAAAGGCAGGATGAGTAACTTGGCAAAAAAAAAAAAGGCAGGATGACAATTGTTGTAAAAAAGTCAGGATAAGCTAAGAAAAAAAGAGGCAGGACCGAATAGACTGAAAAATAAAAAGGCAGGACAGAGATTACAACTAAAAAAAAAGGCAGGACAAAATTTTTCATCCTAGCCCCCCCCCCCCCCCCCCCCATAAAAATCAAATGGTAGCTCCCTAATCGATTTCTAAAACTATACTTCATTGCACATGTTCAACATTTTTATACAACCACAAAAAATTTGGGGTCGTAAATTGGTATCCTGTCCGAAAGATGGTTTCTGGATAATAACTTTATTATAAGTCAACAGAAATCAACAAAATTATAACACAACGTTTATAACCACAAAAGGAAGCTTGGGATTGATTTTGGGGGTTATGGTCCCTAAGGTTTAGGAATAAGGGGTACAAAGGTGCCCAAAACAAGCTTTAATCTAGTGTCGGTTTAAAAAGTTGTGTATAAGTATTTCAATTGTTCTGAAATTGTACCACAATGTTTAATACCATAAGTAGAAGGTTCGGATATATTGTGTGGGTTATGGGACAAACAGTCTAATAATTACGGACCAAAAACAAACATTTTTGTAAATTCAAGACCCTTAATTGGAGTTTGTCCAGAATGGTTCTTGAATTACCTAATACCAATGCTTTATGAAATCTTCTTTGAAAATTGGAGTTATCTTTCTTTGTTCAGTCAACTTAAATCAATTATACAATATACAATGCAATATTCACTTTATTACCAACTGATAAATTAAAGCAGTCATTAATAACCATTCAGTGATTGCAAGCACTTTCTAGGGTATGCCCTTTTACAAATGGAAAAATTATACATTTTTTTAGTTTCTGATCTCTTAACTGAAGTTTGTCTCCTCTAAATGTTTCTCATTTCAGAAATTAAAAAGAAAATTTTTTTAGATATTTTTGTTTGAAAGGATTAATATTCAGCAGCATAGTGAATTGCTCCTAACACAAAAGCAAAACAAATATTTAAGTTCATTAGACCACATTCATTCTGTGTCAGAAACCTAAGCTGTGTCATCTATTTAATCACAATTCAAACTCAGAGCTGTTTCCAGCTTGAATGTTGTGTCAATACTAGCCCCAACTGTTCAGGCTTCGACCTCTGCAGTCGTATAAAGCTGGGCTCTGCGGAGCATCTGGTCCATTCATTTGTTTATTTTTCAATTTGTGTGAATTAACATAGTTACAGTAAATGCTAATTACTGCACTTTCATACCACAACATATATTGTATTGGTACATGTATCACTCAAATGTGTATCCATATAACAAAAAAAATAGAAAGGAATAATTTTGCATTACCTTTTGAATACTATGACTTTTTAGATATGTAGACATATTAAGACTCATTAGTAGATGTTGATAATATTGGCTTAAAATGCTTGAAATTCTATCAGATTACTTTTGGAGCAGTTATGAGTTTTGAAATTAGAAAGATCATATCATATGCAACAAGTGTAGTAAGTTTCAAGTTGATTGGAATTCAGCTTCATCAAAAACTACTTTGACCAAAAACTTTAACCTGAAACTCCCACTTCCATTTTCTATGTTCAATGGACCGTGAAATTGGGGTCAAAAGTCTAATTTGGCTTTAAAATTAGAAAGATCATATCATAATGAACATGTGTACTAAGTTTCGAGTTGATTGGACTTCAGCTTCATCAAAAACTACCTTGACCAAAAACTTTAACCTAAAGCGGGACAAACCAACGAACGGACCCACAGACCAGAAAACATAATGCCTATCTACTATTGTAGGTGGGGGCATAAAAAATTTAATAAATAACACTCATAATGCTCAGATTGGTTGTCATCGTGCAACATAGTTAATAACACCATATAGAAAAAACATAGAACTCATTTTGTCATAAGACACTGTCAAACATCCATACATACTATCCACACTCATCTGTGTCCACACTTGTAATATATAAATATGAATTTAAAGCAAAGGTCAAAATCTAGAACGTGCAAATTACCTATGACCTTGACCTCAATTTCAAGGTCATAAACCAAGGATCTCAAATCAAAAGACCCTAGGTCTTTATTATGTATGGTTAATGAGTTATATGACTTTACGCATAATTCTAAATATAAGATGGGCAAAAACTCCTATTTATTGTTTTCGCACCCTTTCAACAAAATTTTTTATAAGTAACGGCATGTTGCAACTAACAATTTAGTGAAAATAAGATGTAGATATGTTATAAGGTTTTGAAAATAAGTAAAAATAAGCCAAAATAAAAAATATAGAATATGACCTTGACCCTTGACCTTGACCTAATTTTCATTTTTTTTGGACCAAGGATCTCAAATTAAAAGACCCTAGGTCTCTATCACTTATGGTTTACCAGTTAGAAATGCAAATCACAAATCAAATACATAAGGGGGAATAACTCTCATATGGAGTATCAGGATAGCTTCGGTTAAAACTAAACTCCGAATCCTGAAGATGTAACGAGCAATTTGGTAAAATAAATTTGTCGTAATCTTTTACGGTTGCGAAGGAGTAGTGGCCACAAGAAAAACAGTGTTTGGGGAGATAACTCTTACTGCGCGGTTGTCAGTTTTAAAGCGTATAAACTATACGATATCATATTCCAAATATCTAAGCGACATCTTTTGAAACAACAAAATTACGCAAGAAAAAAAATTAGGCGGAAGAAAAAAATAATAATAATCAGAACAAAATCAATAGGTCTTTCCACGGAAAGGTGGAAAGACCTAATTAGAAAACAGAACCTACAATGTACATGTATAGCTGCTAATTTAAAAAAAAAATATAATGGATAAATGATTGCCTGTGTTACAATAAAACCAAGATACAAATGTAACTCAGTGAAGCTATTTATGAACATTTAAAGAGTTTGTGTTGACTGCAACAAAAATCTAGAATAAGGGATAGTAATCTTGCTGTGTTAACATCCATTTAATTAGCAATTGATCCAAAAGCTAAATGTTTCAGAAAAAAGACCTGGATACTACATGTACAAACATTGTTAATTAATGCCATTGTAGAGCAGGATCTGCTTACCCATCCGGAGCACTGAGATCACCTGTTTTGGTGGGGTTCGTGTTGCTCAGTCTTTAGTTTTCTATGTTGTTTCTAGTGTACTTTTATTTGTATGCATGTCTTTTTCAGTTTTAGTCATGGAATTGTAAGTTTATTTTCCATTTATGAGTTTGCTGTTCATCTGGTATCTTTAGCCCCAAAGTTTCCCCTGGGTCAATTATTTTTTTCGCCACCTCTTTCGCCAAAACAATATATTTTTCACCACTTTATTTTTTAATTAGCCACAATATTACAATTTATCTGTTTTGATATGATTGTCTTAAACCTCTTTTTCATAGTTCAGTGAGTGACTATATAGCTACTTGAAGAATTGTTTGCTATGTTGATTCTCTATTATAAGTTATACGCTAACGATTTTTGTATGTGTGCAACTATATGGTCATAATGCCAATCTAACAGTTCTCATTTGACCAAGTAATCATTGATAATTCACAAAGTTAAGTTTCCTAGTTCAAGTCAGTATCTCAGATATGATAGCATATTATGTTTAATATTTGTACTATATTGTATGGTGAACATATCTGTCTGGTAGGTATAATATAAACACCTGTCATTTATCAATAATTCAACACAACTTGAGGTCCTCTGATGTTCAGTACTTCAGTACTTTGATTTTACTTTATTTTCAAAGATATAAGCAAAAAACTGCATTTTACCCTTATAATCTTTGTATAGCTATGTCGGCCATGTTAGTTTTCAAAAAGGGGGGGGGGGGGGTCATCAGACACACCTTCTAAAATATATACTCTAATGATGATTGCGGCCAAGTGTTTGGTTGAGTTTGTTTAAGAAAAGATTTTTGTAAAAGATTACAAAAAATATCGAAACATTGTTAAAAATTGACTATACAGGGCAATAACTCCTTAATGGGTCAATTGATTTTTTTGTAGATCTTACTTTGCTGAACATTATTGCTGTTTAAAGTTTATCTTTATCTATATAATAATATTCAAGATAATAAGAAAAAAACTGTACAGTCAAATGCTTATCTTTTTTGAAAATATCTATTAAAAATTCAGGAGAAAGCAGAAAAGGCTTACTTTTTATTCCTACATAATTAATGTTATCATGTTTACAATATGCCAAACTTTTTAAAATTTAGAAATCTCTCTTTGATTGCAACTTGACCATAATAAGCAGATGTTATAAACACGTTGGATTTACGGGAAATAAACATGTTCAAGAAAACGAGGATCCAACTTAATAAAGTACTTTATCCTAATCAAATAACACTATTTTAGACTGATTTGTCTCGTATTTTTCATTAATTAACTACCTTGGACGAGTCGATGCAAACAAAAAAAATAAAAGAAAAAAATATGAAAATGGGGAAAATAAGTAAAGAATACCCCAAAAAAATGGTCAAAGTAGAAAGTAGAAAGTACCGATTGACCCCTTCAAGGTCCTCCCCAAACACATCACTCTACCAAGTTATCTGAATAATCAGGAATATTTTTTGGTAGAAAGTAGGCTTTTTTTAAAGCTCGGTTGGATTATAACTCATTGAACTCAGAGGGTTAAGTAGTGTTTTAGTTCCAAAATGTTAATTGGTGATTTTGGCTTAGAATTACGAATTCACTGAACTCTTAACTCGTATGTCGAAGGCGGGTACATCTTAAAACATCCAGCAAACGGTATGAGGTTTGGAGGTACATTTTTTCTGGGACCAGTACATATATAAACGTACTATACTTTATATCATATATAAAACTATCGTCAACGTTTCAAGTTAAAGTTACAAAGAACCAACGTAAACGATCAGCCTTAGGCTGCCTTAAACCTTACAGCAAAATGTCTTGCGTGTGTAGGTAACGGTAATACCTTTCGTTAGCTTGTTTGCTAGCTGAACCGTGAAATCATTATTACATGCAGGTTAGGTATATTACCCTCCTTTCGGAGAAGTCTAGTTCTACAGAAAGATAAGATTTGTTATATTTCCGACTAGTCTACTCTTAAAAGAAAGTGGTATACCTAACTTAATAATGACTTCACGGTTTAGCTAACAAGCAAGCTTACCGGACAAAGATATAACATTTACCTACACACACAAGGCATTTTGCTGTAATTCAAAGCGTCAATTTACCCTGATATCGTCGGTAAAATGCGCAATTATGATAGGCGTGGAAAATTACATTTTAAAAAAACATTCTAGCCTTCAGGAGCAAATCATATCACTCTGAGCTTCAAGGTGCATTTTTTTCGCTTTAATTTTTATCCAATCTTCAACACATGAAGTCTAATGTGTAAACTAATCTTTAGAGAAAGATGTATCTCGTCTACTGTACCAAAGAACAACTGAGATGCTTTTAGTCTTTGTTGAATTTTGTGGTGATATTACCTTTCGCTGGGTGCTGAGTATACTTTAACCGTACCGGAAATAATTGAAGACACAACAGCTTCTAACTTAAGTATACTTTAACCTTTAGGGGAAATAATTGAAAATCGCTGATGCAAACACAACAGTCTTTTAAATCTTACCAGGAAGAACCATATCAAAGCAAAATAAATTCGTGTGTCTTTCAATCATTCATTTCAATTACAGCTATTGTGAATAAATATTGCTCAGGTGAAACAGTATGGATGTACTCGATTTCTTGAGAAGTTTTCGGTCTTGATCATGGCTTATTTTTATTTTAGGTAATTCATAATAAGATATTAAATAATAAGTTTCATAAGAGTTATTTAACGCATATAAGCAGTAACAATTTCATTGTATCAGATTTTAAATAATTTATGCTTCGTCGTCAAGTGGAAACCCGAGTCCTACAAAATTGAAAATATTAAATCTAATGCAAACTTGACATAATCGAAATTCCAAAGTAAATTCATGATAGGGAAAAGAATCAGGGTTCTGTTTGAGCAAGGATTTTGTATAGTAAGCAAATCCTTGGTTTGAGGAGATTTGAATTGATTTTGTAAGATTTATAATAACAATCAAATTCCATTAAATTAATATCCGTATTTGCATATCAGTATACGGAAGTACTGACCCATTGATTCAGTTAGTGAAACCCCCAAGCAACTAAAAGTCCGCAAGCAGAGGTAAAGAGATTAATTGAAAGCTTAAATATAACAAATATAGAATAATGAATACAATTAATAAAGAAACAAATTTTAACGTGAACAAAGAAAATAAGAACCCATTCAGATTCTCATTCATTTAACCGGTGTGCATGAACATCAAATACATGTAGTGAGAGGTTCTTTTCGGCGCCATAGGCACAATCGCTTGTCTCAGATAAAAAATGATATATACCTTAATATGAAATTTGTTTCTGAGACAAGTGCCTGTGGTCATATGGTCAAAATTTGCACATAAAGGAGGAACGGTTCTAGACAGTTACCGCTTGCATAGGTCGAAAGGAGCTTGAGTGACACGTGAAGCACGGTTCTTGGGTGAGCGCATCAATGAGAGGCGCGATGCTAGTATGGCAATGGGAGAGACAGTTCTTGTGAAGCTGCTGACGTTGTATACAGTGATAGAGTGGCATGTTGGAGGCCTTGCTGTTCTCAAAATTAGAGGTTGTAGAATAGAACAGATAAGAACAACAGAGAGATTAATAAGAGCTGCAATTTATTCTATGATTTCTCAATTATTCCGGCCGAAAAAAAGTATTGGATCTTTTTTTTTTAATTTCATTTCTTGAACATGGCTGGTTCACATCAGACACACAAGATATATTTCATTTTTGTCTCTGCTCATGTAGAAAAAAACAAAATATGTCTGCATGGTACCAAAAAGTAAAATAACAAAAATTGAATACCGAACTCCAATAATCATGCATGTATTAGTCCTGGGACATTTATATATTAAATATGTTGGTACACTGAGTGTAGTCCCAGAACTTAAGTTGTCATTATCATAAAATGATGGCAAAGGGTTCGAAATTTATATGTTTTAAGCAAAGAATAAATTAATACATACTAATAAATGTTGAAAATGTTTCTTAAAACTTGTGAAATAGAAAATAATATAATTTTCTTTTACATTTTATAAATATTAGTTACAAAATTCTCGAAAAGTTTCCAAATTTTAACAAAGTAATAGATGTTTCAATAACAATAAGAAAAATTCTAACTACCCAAACGGCCTATAAACAAATCGAATAATCACGACTGTTACCAGGGAAACAATAAAGCGTGTACATTTCCGGTTTGACAACTATCAAGAAATTATATACTGATACCTGGTTCTCCGTCCAAATTCGTACTTTTTCCTGCTTTGCTCTGCGTTGTGTGAGTTCCAGTTTCCTGAAATTTGTCTTTTGCTCCCCCTTGAACAACGTTATTTCCATTCACCATATTCAAATCGCTAGCACATGTCCCCATTCTCTTCTGAGATTACTATTACTAATATAGTAACCTCAGTTCTACGGCACAATTTAACTAATAGTCGGTTATTACATGTATCCTCAAAGACATAATCATGACGATTATCACGTGTAATTAACTGTGTTAGAAATAATGTTCCAGCAATATAAGTATATATATTTAAATCGGAAATGGACAATAATTATCTATGTTGGTTTCCATGGAGTCATTTCAATCGCAAGAATGAGAGAAAACCCGATTGATAATAAAACGAATCATGCTTGGAAACATTTTATTAATTACAGACTAAAGTGTAAAAGTTTAAGGTTAATCGTCTGCCCGTGTTGACTCAAAGGGGAACAGAAAATATAATTGGCATTTCAATGATAGAGTCATTCTATAATGAGTTTTTGATAAACATTACATCCAGCTTTCTGATTTCGAGGTCTTGTGATCTATTGATCTGATATTTAGTAATTAACAAAGTAAGAACTATTATACCTGTTTATTTGCATATTACTTTTCACTGGCAAATGATTAACATATCATACTTGGCTAATGAGATTCTGGTTCGTTGACAGCATTTAATATCCACCTGGCTTCGTCAGCGAAAAGTCCGTTAATGGAGTAAAACCATAATATTTAGAGATTCTATCAATTAAAGAAAAAACAGCTTTCATTGTAACTTTTTCATATCAGGAATAACTTTCATAATGTTCGTGGATTGAGGAGAACTTTTATTTACGTGGATTTGATTCATGGTTTTAGCCAATCTCATACAGAACCTAAAACAAAATGTAATTCGTTGAATATTTGAATTCGTGGTTCACCTGTACCCACGAAACCCACGAAAGTTGGTATCCAACGAATAATAATGAATCCACATTATATATAGAAATGACCGGTTTAAGTTTCGGATATACTAGACATTAAATAATTTGAATACAGGTTGCATCGGATCTATGATTTTTGAAAGGGGTGTAATTGCAGGGAAAAGCGAGGCGACTTTTTTAAAACGGTTTTATGCTGAAAAGGATATACTTTCTAAACAAAAAGCTGAACGCGCAGAATCCGCCACTGGACCTCGTTATTCCTTACTATATTCCAATGTGTAATATCAATCCTATCAATGTTTTAAAAATATATACATATATATATATACTACATAAAAAATGCCTCATGAATCATAAGCCTTCTCAAAACCTTTTACATGTTACATGTACTGAAAGGTATTTGCGAGTGTGGCAACCGTGTAATGAAACTCATATACCATGATACAAATTAAAAAAAACTGAATGAAGAGAATACTGATTGCAAAATGTTGATTTAACTACTTATATCAAATATAAATGGGAATTACATATTGATTCCTAATTGGGAAAGGTTTGTGGAGAAGTAAAAATCAATGACCCCCTTGGTTTCAGCTTCTTATATATGGTATGATATAGTCTTTAGTCAGTTAATTTTTGTCGAATATTCAGTCCAATAAAAGAAGACATTAAAAAAGTTCAAAGTCATTCCAATCGATTTTATCCCTGTAAATACAAATTTATTTGAATAGTTGCCGTAAAATTTGTTATGATGTAATTTTGTGAAATGTAATTTGTATTCTAGATAATGACAACCCGGTATTTAGAAATCACTTCCGGCACGGCATCACGGCGAATTTGAATTATTAATAAGCAAATGCAATCGAATTATGCTGACTACAACAAAATATTGTAAAAGAGCAATTAGGGCGTGCAATTTTTTTAAAACAGATTTGTCGTTGTTTTGTCTTTGTTTTTTTCGTTTGTTTGTGTGTGTTAGTATTTGTTTGTTTGTATATGTGTGTGTGTGTGTGTGTGTGTGTGAGAGAGAGTGAGAGAGAGAGAGAGAGAGAGAGAGAGAGAGAGAGAGAGAGAGAGAGAGAGAGAGAGAGAGAGAGAGAGCGCAGATGAAAGGAATCAAACAATGTTTCGAAAAGGACCAGACAATACACAGGGTAAATTGGAAACTATTGAGGCTTTTGGATATTGCGGACCAATGTACGTATACGTAAGTTACATATTTGGATCTTTCTGTACTTTTGCTTTCGTCTTGCTCCGACTCTGACGATGTTGCTTAAGTACGGGGTATTCGACCGTTCTGACAGTACGGCAGCTTCTTTAACCTCTTTGGGTTGAAGGTTCAAGGGCGACATTTGCGGTGGTGTGGTTAGTATAAAGGTAAGGGTCATCGATGTCAAACCCTTCAGCAAAATCGATTTTACTATGCGTGCCTTTTTCTATTTTCGATTTGTGCAATGTTTTCCAAAATTAATTTATATTTCACAGAGGTATATTTCACTTTTCATTTTGTTATAATTTTTTTATAAAATTTCAGCGACCGATATTAGAGTGTAAGAAAATCTAATTTTCGTATCGGAAGATCAATGGATTCAACACTTTTTTTAAATTGAGTCGATAGTTGTCTCATTATAGCAATCATGCCACATCTCATCGTTTTGATATTAAACTTGATATTAATAATTGTGATTTTGTTTCCCCGATGTACAAACAAGAAGATATGGTACGATTGCTAATGAGAAAATTATCGATCAAATGTACATGTGTTATTACAGTACATATTGATAAATTGCAAATTTGAGAGCATCAGGTGCAAGATCACAACTTAACATTTTTTACCTTTATTTGTGTTTTAATATAGATTTAAGCTAAGAATTATTATGTAATTCAAAAATATTTATAACAAAGAAGACAAATAATATTCAACGAAAATTTAAAAAAAAATTGTATGTCCAATGCGCCGGTTTCCTGGATTACCTTAAATTTGTCTAGAACTCTCACACAAAAACTTTTGAAATTATACCTACCTTAACATGAGGAGACATATGATCAAAGGAAACCTAGAGGTCAAATTCATCGAAGGTCAACTTTGCATGAGAGTAGTTAGTTTTTAAATTAATCAACGGAAAGTTTAAGAAAAGTTTGAGACAAACCAAGTTAGTACGGCGACGCGATGTCTACTGAATTAATGCTATCTTCGTGAATCTATAAGTCAGCAGCAATGAGAGTGAAAGAAAATAAATCAAATGTGTCAAAAACGATTTTTTGAATTTATAATCTGTCAAAAAGCAAAGATTAAAAAGACGAACCCTACTTATCGGCGTTTTGCATTTGCGCCGATCTGCATTTCATTTGCGCCGATTTTTTCTTTCATTTGCGCCGATTTTTTTTCATTTGCGCCGATTTTTTTTACAGGTAAATTACAGGTGAATAAATGTTAGAAGAAGTGGTATGAGTGCCAATGAATGAACTCACAATCCAAGTCATGTTCTTTTTCATTTATCATTATAGACCTCCTCAGTTAGCCACTTGTACAAATTTAATGAATTATCAATCATAACTTGTATATAACTGTTGTCCCCTGCTCACCACGGGTAGTGGAAGAAGTCCTACAAGATACTTCTCCAGACTTTACATTGACTTTACGCTGTCTTTCGGACATCTACCACATGGTTATGCTCGTTCTGTGTTTTGACAATAGAATCCGTGGTGACTCTGGCTGTACACGATTTTATGGTACATTAGTAAAATGTGTTTCAGGACACTTATCATCCGATATGTATGGCCCTCGATGATTAAAGAATTGACTCCTCGACTCGTTTCAGTGTGCAATATGTCTATCATGTTACTATGAAGTTTTAGAACACTATGAATCAAAATTAACATAAATGAACAGCATTTATAACCAGACTTTACCAATAGTACAGTACAGTACATAGTACATGTACAAGTATTAACTTACCTGTAAATCTAATTAGGAGCAAATATAAAATCGGCGCAAATGAAAAAATGAAATCGGCGCAAATGAAAGAATGAATATTTTCAAAATCGGCGCAAATGTCATACGCCCCTACTTATACCCGAGGATGAAATGGAACAAATCATTGATCATTTATTTTCTGAAAAAGTTTACCCATATCGTTTGTTTTGACAGTAAATGAACAGTCGGTTCAGTATCTCTGCTCTAAGCAGCAACCAAGCTGCCAAGGGAAATCATGATATGAAATATAATTCATTGATATACACTTCATACAGGTACTGCCATAATTGAAAATTTATCTGATGAAATTAATTGCTAATATCATAAAAATAATGAGCTGCTACATTATATCGAAAGCGACATATCCACACGAGACTAAAAGAAGAGGAAGGTCAATGCTCGTCCTTCAACAATGAGCAATAAAATGAATTAAAAAATTTTTTTATAACGACGGACAGAAACCACTGAAAGCTACTGGAGTAGATGCTCTTGGCTTGGGACTCACACATTAATAGTGTGTGGTAGGGTAGGTGCTGAATGACTACTATGCTGGTGATACTCTCAAGAAGGACACCTCCACCATTAGTTGTTCATGGTAGGGTAAGTGCTGAGTGACTACTCTGCTGGCGATACTCTCAAGAAGGAAACCTCCACCATTAGTTGTTCATGGTAGGGTTAGTGCTGAGTGACTACTGTGCTGGTGATACTCTCAGGAAGGAAACCTCCATCATTAGTTGTTCATGGTAGGGTAAGTGCTGAGTGACTACTCTGCTGGTGATACTCTCAGGGAGGAAACCTCCACCAGAAGTTGTTCATGGTAGGGTAAGTGCTGAGTGACTACTCTGCTGGTGATACTGTCAGGAAGGAAACCTCCACCAGAAGTTGTTCATGGTAGGGTAAGTGCTGAGTGACTACTGTGCTGGTGATACACTCAGGAAGGAAACCTCCACCATTAGTTGTTCATGGTAGGGTAAGTGCTGAGTGACTATTGTGGTGGTGATACTCTCAGGAAGGAAACCTCCACCATAAGTTGTTCATGGTAGGGTAAATTCTGAGTGACTACTGTGCTGGTGATACTCTCAGGAAGGAAACCTCCACCATTAGTTGTTCATGGTAGGGTGAGTGCTGAGCGACTACTGGGCTGGTGATACTTTCAGGAAGGTATCCTCCACCAAAAGTTGTTCATGGTAGGGTAGGTGCTGAGTGACTACTGGGCTAGTGATACTCTCAGGAAGGTATCCTCCACCATTAGTTGTTCATGGTAGGGTAAGTGCTGAGTGACTATTGTGGTGGTGATACTCTCAGGAAGGAAACCTCCACCATAAGTTGTTCATGGTAGGGTAAATTCTGAGTGACTACTGTGCTGGTGATACTCTCAGGAAGGAAACCTCCACCATTAGTTGTTCATGGTAGGGTGAGTGCTGAGCGACTACTGGGCTGGTGATACTTTCAGGAAGGTATCCTCCACCAAAAGTTGTTCATGGTAGGGTAGGTGCTGAGTGACTACTGGGCTAGTGATACTCTCAGGAAGGAAACCTCCACCAGAAGTTGTTCATGGTAGAGTAAGTGCTGTGTGACTACTGTGCTGGTGATACTCTCAGGAAGGAAACCTCCACCATTAGTTGTTCATGGTAGGGTTAGTGCTGAGTGACTACTCTGCTGGTGATACTCTCAGGAAGGGAACCTCCACCAGAAGTTGTTCATGGTATGGTAAGTGCTGAGTGACTACTCTGGTCGTGATACTCTCAGGAAGGAAACCTCCACCAGAAGTTGTTCATGGTAGGGTAAGTGCTGAGTGACTACTGTGCTGGTGATACTTTCAGGAAGGTATCCTCCACCAAAAGTTGTTCATGGTAGGGTAGGTGCTGAGTGACTACTGGGCTAGTGATACTCTCAGGAAGGAAACCTCCACCATTAGTTGTTCATGGTAGGGTTAGTGCTGAGTGACTACTCTGCTGGTGATGCTCTCAGGAAGGAAACCTCCACCATTAGTTGTTCATGGTAGGGTAAGTGCTGAGTGACTACTCTGGTCGTGATACTCTCAGGAAGGAAACCTCCACCAGAAGTTGTTCATGGTAGGGTAAGTGCTGAGTGACTACTGTGCTGGTGATACTCTCAGGAAGGAAACCTCCACCATTAGTTGTTCATGGTAGGGTTAGTGCTGAGTGACTACTCTGCTGGTGATACTCTCAGGAAGGAAACCTCCACCATTAGTTGTTCATGGTAGGGTAAGTGCTGAGTGACTACTGGGCTAGTGATACTCTCAGGAAGGAAACCTCCACCAGAAGTTGTTCATGGTAGGGAAAGTGCTGAGTGACTACTGTGCTGGTGATACTCTCAGGAAGGAAACCTCCACCAGATTTGTTCATGGTAGGGTATGTGCTGAGTGACTACTCTGCTGGTGATACTCTCAGGAAGGAAACCTCCACCACAAGTTGTTCATGGAAGGGTAAGTGCTGATTGACTACTGTGCTGGTGATACTCTCAGGAAGGAAACCTCCACCAGAAGTTGTTCATGGTAGGGTAAGTGCTGAGTGACTACTCTGCTGGTGATACTCTCAGGAAGGAAACCTCCACCAGATTTGTTCATGGTAGGTAAGTGCTGAGTGACTAATGTGCTGGTGATACTCTCAGGAAGGAAACCTCCACCACAAGTTGTTCATGGAAGGGTAATTGCTGATTGACTACTGTGCTGGTGATAATCTCAGGAAGGAAACCTCCACCAGAAGTTGTTCATGGTAGGGTAAGTGCTGAGTGACTTCTCTGCTGGTGATACTCTCAGGAAGGAAACCTCCACCAGATTTGTTCATGGTAGGGTAAGAGCTGAGTGACTACTGGGCTAGTGATACTCTCAGGAAGAAAACCTCCACCAGAAGTTGCATCGACTTTTAGAATTGCACTTGGAGTAACTCAAACAAAGATTTGTTTATGGAACAAATGGAAACCAGTTCACATGAGTTCTGTTTTAATGATATATCGATCCAGGAAGTCTTTCTTTCTTTTTTTATATGTCTTTCTGTATTATTCTTCTAAACTGGTGAAAAGAAAATATTTTCCTTTCATATAAGTGTTTCATACTGTACAAGGACTGTATTGAGTGACTGTGTAAAAAGAAATGTACGAAAATAAATAACAATATTTAACAAAATACAGGTATCATTTTCTTGTAAATAAAACAAATGAATGGAATAACAGATTAAAGAAGTATGTTCAACGAGGTTTAAGTAGTGTGCGTCTTTGTTATAATGAGTGAAAGATGGATGGATGTGAACTTCACAACTGTATGTCTTGTTTTAGTTTTCGCTATGTTGAAGACCTATTGGTGGCCTTGTGCTGTTTTCTGCATGCTCTTGGTGTCTAGTTTTTGTCTCTTTTGACACATTACTAATTTCCATTCTCAATTTTAATTGTTGAATGTGAATATGTCATGGCTCCGTATTGAAGGCCGTACCTTGACCTAAATTGGTTTACTTTTATGAATTGTTACTTGCATGGAGAGTTGTCTCATTGGCACTCATACCACATCTTCCTATATCTGTATATATATATTCATGTTGAGATGGCTCACAAGTATCCGCTAGCTGTTGACAATCCTCTTTAACAATAAAGAGTAAAACTAAATTAAGTATCATCCCTTTTCAATGGGTTCTCACGTAAACATTTCAATGATCCGTATATGTACGAAGCTAGACCCCAAGAAATGTTCACTAAGAATAACACAGGCCAATAGATCTTGCATGGTTGAGGAACAACTCGTTTCATAGAGCGCATGCATTTGGATGCATATATATGTGTATACGACATGCAGCCTAACAAAACATCAATGATATATTATAGAAGTAAACGCTGATTTAAAAAAAACAACAACATGATAACGTATTGAGCAAGTACCCTTCATATTTTTAGTGAAAGCGTTTCTTGCTTAGAATGTATTCGTAACTTGCTTTCATTTTGCTTAATTTAGAAGAAAAAAAATCAAGGTTTTCTATTGTGACATTCAGTGGCGGATCAAGATATATTCACAAAAGGAAGTAGGCGCTTACTGCCTGAGTGGGGGCCTGCTCCAGTCATGCTTCATTGATCACCTATTAATCAACCATAACTTAGTTTTTCCACAAAAGGGGAGGGGGTGACGGCCCCCTTAATCCGACTCTGACATTAACATATCTTTTAAAAAAAGACAAATATATGTTAATAAAATTTAAAATCAGAAAATAAAACTGTGAACTTAAAACTTCTGTAGAAATGGTCTCAGAGATTAAAGTGTGTAAGCAGAATATTCACACGTTAAATCAATGGTTTGTATAATGAAGATGTTGACCTCAAAGTTGATAGCTCATAAAATATTTATTAAAATTTTCGATAATCATTAATCTAATATATTATAATAGGATAATAATATACTTTTGCAGAATTCTATCGATTTTTTATATTAACTGTATAAAATAATATATTCTATCCAAATTAATGAAATTAGAGATTTTTTATAAAGTAAACATAAAATTGAGAATTGAAATGGGTAATGTGTCAAAGAGACAACAACCCGGCCATAGAAAAGACAACAGCAGAAGGTCACCAACAGGTCTTCCATGTAGCGAGAAATTCCAGCACCCGGAGGCGTCCTTCAGCTGGCCTCTAAACAAATATATACCAGTTAAGTGATAATGAACGCCATACTAAACTCCAAATTGTACACAAGAAACTAAAATTAGAAATAATACAAGACTAACAAAGGGCAGGGGCTCCTGACTTGGGACAGGCGCAAAAATGCGGCGGGGTTAAACATGTTTATGAGATCTCAACCCTCTCCCTATACCTCTAGCCCCTGTAGAAAAGTAAACGCATAACAATACGCACATTAAAATTCAGTTCAAGAGAAGTCCTAGTCTGATGTCAGAAGATGTAACCAAAGAAAATAAACAAAATGACAATAAACATAAATAACAACAGACTACTAGCAGTTTAAATGACATGCCACCTCCAGACTTCAATTAAACTGATTGAAAGATTATGATTTCATCATATGAATATCAGGCACAATCCTTCCCGTTAGAGGATTAGTATCATTTAAGAATTGAATGCTCTTTTTTGTAAATTTATTGGGGTGTAAAAGCGTTTACCGAAGTACATTTTGTACGAAGCGCGGAAGCGCTTCATACTAAAAATGTGCGCACGGTCAACGCTTTTACAACCCTATAAAGTTACAAAAAAAAGCATTCAATACTATAATTACATTTTTACCTATAGGATCATGAAAACACGCCTTTTATCAAGTTTTTATTTCATTTAGCTTTGCACTTTATTGTGTGACCTCGTGTCATCAAGAATGAAAAGTTGCATTGTGTAATGCAATTGATTAAGGAATATCACGAGATTGCTAGTTAGCCAATCAGAATAACGTATTATAATGAAACATACATCTAATGTAATTATACAATCATAACATATAGGAGAAGAACATAAACCGTGTCATGCCAACAACCGGTTTTTGAAGTAATGTGTTTAGTTCTGACGCAAAGATCCTATAAGTGAATCAATATTAACGCCAAAATATGCAATCTTTAATGACCTGACAACTAAACTGATAACTGTTTGCAAGAAAGTGCAGTCTGTAAGTTCATGATGTTGTTTGATTAGATTCACACAGAAGCTTATAATTATTGGTTTGCTTTCATGACAGATTTTCCATCCCAATCGTTGAATTTGTTTTTGAAAGAAATCGACATAACTTTGTGACGTAAACAGTAATTCAACATAACCGATAGCTCGCAGTAGAAGCAGGATACCCGGAAACTATATACGTCTAGTTTACGTATATCGCTTCGTGTTATGATCTATACACCTGTATTAGGCGACGACCATTTGATATTCTGGGGGGGGGGGGGGGGGGAGTTTTTAAACAATTATAACTCAGCAGAAAAAATCGGGAATCACTTCCCAAATGCGTTGAGTAATAAAAATATAAATATTATTTTAAATACTTGAAATGTCTAAAAATGGGTTTCATTTAACTCGAGGTATATTGTCTCAGGAACACTTAACTCACTTATATTACATGGCAGTAACTACATTCAGGCAAATGCCTCATGTAAGAAATTTCAAAACCAAAAGCTTGTCTTCATATCAAATTGTTTTCACGGCGAGTGTCTTTCAAGAAACAAGTTCTGTTCTCCCTCAGACGTAGCTCCTTGTTTTTTTTATCAATGTTTCTTATTTGTCTTTTGTTCATTAAGTGCCCTTCTGTATTCTGTGGATGTTGCATTCCTTTTGTAATTTAGTAATTTTGTTATTAACTTGATCATGAGTTAAAAAAAAAAAAAACCAGCACCCACATACTTAACTATATGAATTAAATTTTTGCTTTATCTTTGTCTTTTGATGTTGTTCCTAAAAACTTAAGTCTTACACTGCAATTATGCATGTTGCTTTAAGACCAAAATATTGTCAAAAAATGATTAAAACACAACTTCCATTTTCAGATTAAGAAAGGGAATAGGAAACACCTAAAGAGCATGACTTTGCATCATTAGTTCTGTAGCAACTTGGGGCCTTAAGCGACTCCAAAACCCTTCATTTTTTATAGCCTCGCTCCGCTCTGCATAAATGATTTGCAATACTTTTAAAAGAGACTCATAACAGCAAAACCGTGTATGTATGCAATTCATGTATATGCAGTTGGGAATTGAGAAGATTCATTTCCACCGATGATGATGATTAATTCTGATTAAATGGTACAAAATTATTTGACTATTCATGTATTATTCATAACAAAAATTGAATTTAAAAATTTTATGTTTTCAAATATTATAAATATAGTTGTGAAAAAAAGATATTCAGTTCCTTGTTTTAATGAAAATGAAAAATCTTACTTCAACTGTGCAGAAAATAGATAATCTGTCCACTTAGTTTACAAAATTTAATAACCGATCAAATAACAAATCCTCCTGCCGCCGCCCCCCCCCCCCCCCCCACACACACACAAGAATATCAAATGGTCGTTCCCTAAGTATAGAAGGAAGGTCGATTAAAAACAAAATTTGTATTACACATATCGGAAGGAAGGTCGTATAAAAACAAGATTTGTATTACACATATCGATCGCAATCGTTAAGTGTAGAGAATTGAAACGGGTAAAGTTTCAAAGAGAAAAACTGACCGCCACAATAGAGCCGAATGTGGCGTTAAACACCAAGAAAGTAATTAATCAATATATTTTCCGTGCGTTTTATGTTTTTTATAACTTTGCCATAACAGTCAGTTAAAAATGATTTGATGCATTCATTTTTTCAGGATCTATTAACACTATAATATACCTTCATGTCCTGTGTTGTCGAAGTTCTAACGAGAATGCATACTGATCGCGTATGCTATTGGCGAATTGTAGAAAATAAACATAATACTGAAAAATTACATCTACAGTTTTGTAAGCGCATTTTAGGGGGGTGTACGGGGCGCCGAATGGGACTCTTGTGGTTTTGTACTCGAAATTCAATTTTGTACGGACAAAAGTGATTTTTGTTCAACAAAAATGAGTTCAGTTTAACAAAATTTTTAGCATACTACAAATTTAAATTTTGTCATATAAAATTATCTTTCAGTGGACAAAAGTTAGTTTTGCTATGAAAAAAATCATTTTTGTAACGCAGACTTTACTTTTGTTACCTAATTTGAAAATTGGGCGACAAAAGTCAGTTTTGTATGCAAATTAGTTTAGTTTGGATTCTGTGAACTAATTTGCATACAAAACTTAGATTTTGTCACAAAATTCATTTTTGTGGGTTTTTTTTTGTAGACAAAATTGAGTTTTGTTAAAAAGAAATGAAAATTTAACACAAAAGTAAATTTTGTGTCAAAAAAGTCATTTTTGTTGCATTATCCTCTACGCACTTGAACTGCAGATCAAGTTTAAAATGGTATTTTTTTTTTTGCACAAGCTTGCAACAAATGATAAAAAATTATCGGATAAACTGTATAAGTTACTTTGGTACATGCATGAGCATGCAGGTTATAATTTCAAATGTTAAAATTAAGGCGGGGTCATTGAGTATATATATGTAAATTAAGGGTATGTAATACAAAGTTTCCCATCGAAACAGGAAGATGGAGAAATGTACCACGAAATGAGAGAATTTGTCCACTTTGAAAAGCTGGGGATATATATCACTATATATGTAAATGTACCAATTGTGAAGTTAAGGATTTAATGGGGAAGTTCATACCTCCATATTATTTAAAATATCCAAGTGTTTAGAAAGTACTGGGCATGCTTAAATATTGTAATAGTAATGTGCTGTCTAAGCTGTCAATCTTTATTCAAAAGGCAGAAAAGATGCTTGTCTGATTTCAAATTGCAATAAAAAAAGGTTTATTTCTGAAGATGTATAATTAAAAAATGTATACTGTATGTATTATGAACTATGAATACTGTATGTATTATGAACTATGTTGTAATTTATATTGTGTATAATATGCTCCTGTTACGCAGTCTTCTGCGGCAGAGTTTTTTTTAATAAACTATGAAACTATGAAAACAAAATTCAGAAGCAGTACAAAAGTAAAATAAAAAAACAAATGAAGCAAAAAATAATTAATATAAAAATACAAAATGTTCCAGTAATACATACTAAAAATCAAAATAGAAGCATGCAATGAAATATAACAAATACAATAAATTTAATTTACTAGTATATCATATTTATAGTAGCAAGACACGTTTCTCCTAAATTTCTACTTGTGTACCTTTGAAATCTTTCTTGAATACTGCGTAAACTTTGAACGTCACATATACAGTATACATGTAGTGATTAAATTATGGATTTCCTTATAAGAATAATCACCCGTCTAAGTGACGTATATAACAATATAAATTCTCAATAATTCCATTGTAAAATTGTCATAAAATGATGTATTATTTAAAGCTCTTAATTTTGCCTATATCAATCTATAAGATAATAGTCAGAAATAAGTGAATGATTGGTTTGTTGTTTGCTTAACGTCCAGTGGCAATTATTTCATGCATATTTAGGGCGATAAGAGATTCTGATAATTTATACAATATAGAATGAAATTCATAACAGTGTAGCTACAGCCATTCATTGACTGGGGAAAATTAAGTGAACGTTCGTCTGTAATGCCCACTGCCCACGACGTACTTATTATAGAAATTTAAACTGTGAGGTCACCAAAGGTTCTAAACGCCTAAATAAAATAATTAAAAATACCTTTGTGATTTGAATATAAATAAAAATGGCATTCAACACGGAGCCTTGGTTCACACCGAAGATACCGAACAGCAAGCTATAAAGGTTGAAATCAATACTTAAACTTCTTTACTTGATTTTTTGTTATGGTTTGACCATCAATTTTCCTAAAATGATATCGCACGTTCTTTCAGATTATTTTTTTACTTAATTGGCTTTAAAAGTTACAATGCATGTTGTCGTTTGTTTATGTAGTTCATATGTGTTTTTCGTTTCTCGTTGGTTTTCCCGTTTGAATGGTTTTACACTAGTAGTTTTTGGGGCCCTCTATAGCTTGCTGTTCGGTGTGAGCCAAGGCTCCGTGTTGCAGGTCGTACCTTGACCTATAATGGTTTAATTTTATGAATTATTACTTGGAAGGAGAGTTGTCTCATTGGCACTCATACCACATCTTCCTATATCTATGTGTTGATTGATCATCTTTTTGCGGACGTCAAAGCGATTTAACAACTGCGGTTGTCGAATTAAGTCATCTTTAAACTTTTATCTGGTCTTAGTTTTATTTAAAAACGAGTGCATAATCCACCTTCAAAAGTTGTGCAAATAAAAAATATAAACAGAATATACTTCTGCCCTATCTGCGTACTTGCAAATTATTGGAAAGTCAAAAAGCTATTTGGATTAAACCGTGAAATTTGAATTAACGTGAATGTATTGGTAAAATGTTAGACAAATTGTATATAGGAAACTTAAATTATTTTGTTATTTTTGTGTCATGAATTTTCATTGATGCCATCTCGTATGTTTTTAAATATGAATAAAGAGGTACTCAGTTTGCCTTATACGCAACGAGACACACACAAAAAAAAAAAAACACGAAAAAAAAGGTGCAACATTTATTCTTCAACAAAAGAATACATCACAAGAATATGAGTTTTGTAAGAAACGTGAGAAATTGTACTGGACTTGAAGATAAGGCAAAGTGGCAAATATCTGAATGAATGAATCGTTTTATGGTATTAAACAAAGAAATTAAATGATTGTTTAATTATCCAGAACTCTTCACAAACACAACCCACGTGTATATGCATTGAATAAATAGTAGGCCATTCTTAAATGATCACACCGTAGAAGTAGTTGTGCTCTTAATCAATGAGATATTTTGTGAATTAACCCCATCAACTTAATAGGTTTTTTTTACAATGGATAAACCTATTTTTTTTTATTATTATTAAATGATATCATCTCTGAACATTATTATTACACGGTTGTATGTGATGATATAACAAATTTTTAAAACAAATTCCTTGAAAGCTTTGTAAAATGAAAGTTTAATTTTATGTATCAAAATGTGTAACAAGTGAATATTTCAATTCCCACTGGAAGGCCTCTGACAGACTGGGTGAGCATAAAGTCATAGCCGTTGACAAACGAGTTACAACCTACAAACGTTTTACCGTCGACCACACTGTTATGAAATTAATTCTATCGTATAGGTATCGCAGGAGGTGAATGTTGGGATGAAGGGTTATTTTAGCTTTTGGTTGCCAGGCTGGATCATCGAACATATCTATTGATCCCAAAGGATGGCTGTGGCCAATTGCAAGTCTGGTTCCATTTGCTCCAATAATTTCAGAAAAGATATTTAAAAAATGTTGATGGACGACGACTGGTGATAGACACCAAGTGTTGAGAAGACAATAAGCCAGATTGTGTGAAGTCAATAAACGAGAGAATCATAGGTCCCTGAATTGGGCATCTTGCAAAAATATGATATAAACTAGTTAGCAATCTGTTTAGTTTCATTTTGTTTATTTGTGCATTCAAATAATTTGTTCAAGTCATATCAATTTATTTGTAGATCTTTTCCAATACACATATATTCCCAATTTTGCTTTTGGTGACAAAGAGTATACTGTGCTGTATGTTGAAATCAACACAGTATATGCAAGAGCTGTATCCATAGGCGGATCCAGGAGGGGGTTCGTGAGAAAAATTTGGTTGATTATATAGGGAATAACTGAAGCGCCCCCTTTGGTCAATCATCAGCTCCCTCACCTTACAAAAAGTTCTGGATCCGCCACTGGTATCCTGCTTTAGCTTGTTTACCACAATTCTGTATTTCACTCATTTTAATAGCTCTTCGCCATTTCAGGAGCATTAATTATATTGATATACATGTACTGTTCTTGGATCAATTCCGAACGATTTTGTCTTGTTGGAGCATTCCTACTCGTTTGATCCAGAAATTTTTTCATGTACAATAAATAAATAGGTCAGTTCATTGAAGATGTAACAAAGAGCTATTCAAATAAATAATTACCCATTTAATCATTTATAAAATACTTCGCTGAGCGTAGCCTGATACAACCGCAAAGATTGAACCTTGAACAGTTGTGACAAAAATATTCAAGCTTGATTCTGTCTAAATTTGGATTGTGATAAAATGTTAGACATATTATAGGTTTTTGACACAAAATAAATGTCAAGATCTTACAAATCTATTGCACAATACTGTCCAATAAAATTTTCTTGAAATTTTAATTTTTTTTTTTTTTTTTTTTTTGAACCCCTTTAAAAATTGAAACCCAAACTTTTGGAATCCCTACTTGGGGCAATTACCCCCATACTCAACCCCAGCCTTTCCTTTGTAGTATGGAACCTTGTAGTACGATTTCAGAGAGATCCATATTCTTTAACACAAGTTATTGTCTGGAAACTAGAAAAAAATGTTGTTTTTGGCCCCTAATTCCAGCATGAATTGGGCAATTACCCCCAAACTCAATCCCCGCCTTCCGTTTGTGATATGGAACCTTGTGGTACAATATAAGAGAGATACATACACTTACATACAAGTTATTGTCAAGAAACTACAAAAATGCTAGTTTTTGGCCCTTAATACCTAAACTGTTGGCACAATAACCCCAAAAATAAATCCAAAACTTCTACTTGTGGTATAAAACATTGTGTTACAATTGTAGAGCAATCCGAATACTTTTACACAAGTTAATATCCTGAAAGTAGAAAAATACTTAATTGTTTTGGGCCCCTTTTTCAAAACTGTTGGGACCTTCCTTTTGTGGTATTGAAATTTATTAAAATTTCATAGAGACCCATTCACTTAAACTAAAGTTATTGTCCTGACACCAATTGTGTCTTCAGTGCACGACCACAACATCATACGATCCCAAAATATTTTTTTTGCGGTCGTATAAGAATCAGTGTAAGGGAGGTAATCCAAATTTAGCATTTTACTTAAAAGTAATAACCAGGACACCTTTGTTTTTCCCCCTACTTCCTCAGAGGTTTGAGCCAGAACCCCCGAAAGCCAATCCTAACCATCCCTTCTGGTATGGAACCTTGTGATATATAATCAGAGATCCATACACCATTTCACAAGATTTTTTCTGGAAACTAGAAAAACGCTTATTTAACCCCCGTTTTGCCCCTAATTCCTAAACTGTTCGGACCATAACTCGAAAATCAATCCCAACCTTCCTTTTGTGGTTATAAACTTTGTGTTTAAATTTCATAGATTTCTATTCATTTATACTAAAGTTATTGTTCAGAAACCAAGTGTCTTCGGACGACGACAATGTGATACCAATATAAGACAGGGAAGTTTTTTGCAGTCGTATAATTAGTCATCTTTCTTTGTCCATAATTTCAGGTTACGAATATACTCAAATGCACTGCTGTATAAGGACTTCTTTGAAATTTATGGTTATACACAAACACAAGATTCAGTAAATTTATTATCCGAGCATACATTATGAATTATATAACTTGTCATGGGCATGCATATTCACCTCGCTACACGATAACATGTGTACTCACAATCAACTATTAACACAGATATGATTTTTCTTCTTCAAAATATCAACTATAACATGTAAATTGTGCAAAATATTCAATTAATAAAACAATGACTGAAGGTACGGGGCAAACAATCTCCATGGAAATTAGAAGTGCCAATGTTTATACAACTGCATACCAAGTATTAGACCCTTAAACTGACTTAATTACAAACTATACAAAAGTTTCAATGTGGATAGACCATTACTTGAAGGGATTTAAGGAAAGTGGTTTCTGTGGAAATGAGAGGTCGAACCCTGAACAGTTAGGGCAAGTATGGACACAACATTCAAGCTTGATCTCTGGATTTTGATTGTGGTCAATTTTTTTACATTATATTGGTATCTTACACAAAACAAATATCAAGATCTTACAAATCTATTGAACAATATTGTGCAATTAAAGATTTCTTCTTTTCAAAAATTTGAAATTTGAGAAATTTGGATTTTTTTAAATTTGAAACTACTACCACCCCCCTTTTTTTGCAATTAGTCCAAAACCTGATATTCCTTTATACATAATGCAAAATTAGTGTGAGGGAGGTAAATCCGAACGTACCCAACATTGTATGTTAAATGTTTTTGAATTACCTCCCTTACACTGCTTTAAAATTGTCTTACTTGTCCATTGACCAGAAAAACCTAGATTTTTGCGTTTTTTTACCCTTATTCCAAAACATTTTGAGCCATAACCCCCCAAAGTCAATACTAACTATCCCTTCATGGTATGGAAACTCGAGGAATAATTTCATACATACACTTAAACATAAGTTATTGTTTGAAAACTACAAAAATGCTTATTTTGGGCCTCCCTTTTAGCCTCTAATTCTAAAACTATTTGGACGATACCCCCAAAAATCAATTCCAGCCTTGCTTTAGTGGTATTGAACCTTCTAGTAAAGTTTATAAAGATCCATTCCCTAACCAGGTGCTCCACAGGGCGCAGCTTTATACGACCCCAGTGGTTGAACCCTGAACAGTCGGGGCAAATTTGGTCAAAATATTCAAGCTTGATACTGTCTGAATGGTGATCAAATTTTTGACATAATATAGGTTTTTGTCACAAAATTAATGTGGTCAAAGATCTAACAAATCTATTGCACAATACTATGCAATTGAAGATTTCTTCTTGAAACTTTTCAAAATTTCGAAAAAAAGGAAGCCCTTCAAACCCCCCCCCCCCCAAAAAAAAAACTTTTTGAAACCCCCTTGGAGCAATAACCCTTGAACTCAATCCCATGCTTTCCTTTGTAGTATAGAACCTTGTAGTGCAATTTCAGTGAGATCCATACACTTAAACACAAGTTATTGTCATGATTGTTTGGAAACTAGAAACATGCTTCTTTTTGGCCCCTAATTCCTACATATTTTGGGCAATTTACCCAAAACTTAATCCCAGCCTCCTCTTTGTTATATGATACATTGTGGTACAATTTCAGAGAGATCCATACAATTACACACAAGTTATTGTCTTGAAACTAGAAAAATGCTTGTTTTGACCCCTTTTTGGCCCTATTTAAACCCCTAAAATGAATCCAAACCTTCTACTTGTGGTTTTAAACATTGCGGTTTAATTTCAGAGCAATTGACATACTTCTACACAAATTATAATCTTGAAACTAGAAAAATGCTTGTTTTCAGCCCCTTTTGGCCCCTAATTCCTATTCAGTTGGGAACATCACCCCCAAAATCAATCCCAACCTTCCTTTTGTGGTATTGAATTTTCTGAAAAAAATTTCATGAAGATCTATTCACTTAAACTAAAGTAATTATCCAGAAACCAATGTGTCTTCGGACAACGACATCATACCATTATACGATCCCAAATTTTTTTTGGGGTCGTATAAAAACTAAAGTTATTGTCCAGAAACTATATGTCTCTTCTGATGACGACAACAATGTGATAGCATTATATGATGCAAACTTTTTTTTGCAGTCACATAAAAATATCAATGACATGACATCATAGGTGGTTCAATTACCAGTAGGTCAGTTATTAAAATTAAAATTATCAAATTATTGAAGCCGCTGTGTGCTCAAAACAGCATACCCATGTCTCGTTTGTTGAATTGTCAAGGCGAGACAAAAACCAGGTAGAGTAAATGGCCAAGATCTAGCTATTCAGGTAGAGTAAATGACCAAGATCTAGCTATTCAGGTAGAGTAAATGGCCAAGATCTAGATATTCAGGTAGAGTAAATGGCCAAGATCTAGCTATTCAAGTAGAGTAAATGGCCAAGATATAGCTCTTCAGGTAGAGTAAATGGCCAAGATCTAGCTATTCAGGTAGAGTAAATGGCCAAGATCTAGCTATTCAGATAGAGTAAATGGCCAAGATCTAGCTATTTAGGAAGAGTAAATGGCCAAGATCTAGCTATTCAGGTAGAGTAAATGGCCAAGATCTAGCTATTCAGGTAGAGTAAATGGCCAAGATCTAGCTATTCAGGTAGAGTAAATGGCCAAGATCTAGCTATTCAGATAGAGTAAATGGCCAAGATCTAGCTATTCAGATAGAGTAAATGGCCAAGATCTAGCTATTCAAGTAGAGTAAATGGCCAAGATATAGCTCTTCAGGTAGAGTAAATGACCAAGATATCTATTCAGGTAGAGTAAATGACCAAGATCTAGCTATTCAGGTAGAGTGAGTGGCCAAGATCTAGCTATTCAGCCAGCGACTATAGGGATTAGTTGCCCTTTGTATGATATAGTTATCTTTATTCAAAAACAAGCAGATAAGATGGTTGAGATCTAGCTTACCGCAAGTGAATAGGGATTGATAGGTCTTTTGTGTAATCTAGTTACATAGATATAGGCAGATGTGGTGTGAGTGCCAATGAGACAACTCTCCATCCAAATAACAATTAATAACCAGATGCTCCGCAGGGCGCAGCTATATACGACCGCAGAGGTTGAACCCTGAACAGTTGGGGCAAGTATGGACACAACATTTAAGCTGGATTCAGCTCTAAATTTGGATTGTGATTAAATAGTTGACACAGCATAGGTTTCTGACACAGAATGAATGTGGTCTAATGAACTTAAAATATTTGCCTTTGAGCAATTCACTATGCTGTTGAATATTAATCCTCTCAAAAAAATGTTTGAAGAAATTTTCTTTTTATTTATGAAATCTGAAATGAGAAAAATTTAACCCCCCCTCCCATTTTTTTTCACATCCCCCTTTCTCTTTTTCCAAAACTGATCTCAATTCAAATTCCTAATGGAGTTTGCAACAATAGCTACTCATTTAAATACATCATAAAATATTAAAATGTAAAATAAAGTGCTTGTTATCACTGAATGGTAAGATTGTTTTAATTTATCAGTTGGTAGTAAAAGTGAATATACATTGTATATTGTATAAAACAATGATTTAAGTTGATTCAACTACTATTCTGGACAAAGAAAGATAACTCCAATCAATTGAAAATTTCTTGCTATTGCACAATATTGTGCAATTAGATATTTCTTGCTATTAGGCAATACTGTGTAATTGAAAATATTTGCTATTGCACAATACTGTGCAATTGAAGATTTCTTGCTATTGCGCAATACTGTGCAATTGAAAATTGCTTGTTATTGCACAATACTGTGCAATTGAAGATTTCTTGCTATTGCTGAATACTGTGCAATTGAAAATTTCTTGCTATTGCACAATACTTAATATAATAATTTTGGATCCTGATTTGAACCAACTTGAAAACTAGGCCCATAATCAAAAATCTAAGTATATGTTTAGATTCAGCATATCAGAAAAGCCCAAGAATTCAATTTTTGTTAAAATCAAACTTAGTTTAATTTTGGACCCTTTGGACTTTAATGTAGACCAATTTGAAAATGGGACCAAGAATTAAGATTCTACATACACAGTTAGATTTGGCATATCAAAGAACCCCAATTATTCAATTTTTGATGAAATCAAACAAAGTTTAATTTTGGACCCCGATTTGGACCAACTTGAAAACTGGGCCAATAATCAAAAATCTAAGTACATTTTTAGATTCAGCATATCAAAGAAGCCCAAGGATTCAATTTTTGTTAAAATCAAACTAAGTTTAATTTTGGACCCTTTGGACCTTAATGTAGACCAATTTGAGAACGGGACCAAAAATTAAGAATCTACATACACAGTTAGATTCGGCATATCAAAAAACCCCAATTATTCAATTTTTGATGAAATCAAACAAAGTTCAATTTTGGACCCTTTGGGCCCCTTATTCCTAAAATGTTGTGAATATTAAACAATGGACACAGATGGATTCATGACAAAATTGTGTTTTGGTGATGGTGATGTGTTTGTAGATCTTACTTTACTAAACATTCTTGCTGCTTACAATTATCTCTATCTATAACAGTACTTTCTGTGGAAAATGTTATTGAAAATCTTCAAATTTTAAGAAAATTGTTAAAAATTGACTATGAAGGGCAATAACTCCTTAGGAGGTCAATTAACTATTTTGGTCATACTGACTTATTTTTAGTTCTTACTTTGCTGTACATTATTGCTGTTTACAGTTTATCTCTATCTATAATAATATTCAAGATAATAACAAAAACACAGCAAAATTTCCTCAAAATAACCAATTCAGGGGCAGCAACCTAACAACCGATTATCCAATTCATCTAAAAAATTCCAGGGCAGATAAATCGTGGTCTGATCAACAATTTACTTCCTGTCAGATTTGCTCTTAATGCTTTGGTTTTTGAGTTATAAGCCAAAAACTGCATTTTACCCCCATGTTCTATTTTTAGCCTTGGCGGCCATCTTGGTTTGTTGGCCGAGTTACCGGACACATTTTTTTAACTAGATACCCCAATGATGATTATGGCTAAGTTTGGTTAAATTTGGCCCAGTAGTTTCAGGAGAAGATTTTTCTAAAAGATTACTAAGATTTACGAAAAATGGTTAAAAATTGACTATAAAGGGCAATAACTCCTAAAGTATTCAACTGACCATTTTGGTCATGTTGACTTATTTGTAGATCTTACTTTGCTGAACATTATTGCTGTTTACAGTTTATCTCTATAATAATATTCAAGATAATAACCAAAAACAGCAAAATTTCCTTAAAATTACCATTTCAGGGGCAGCAACCCAACAACGGAATGTCCGATTCATCTGAAAATTTCAGAGCAGATAGATCTTGACCTGATGAACAATTTCCATGTCAGATTTGCTCTAAATGCTTTGGTTTTTGAGTTATAAGCCAAAAACTGCATTTTACCCCTATGTTCTATTTTTAGCCATGGCGGCCATCTTGGTTGGTTGGCCGGGTTACCGGACACAATTTTTAAACTAGATACCCCAATGATGATTATGGCCAAGTTTGGTTAAATTTGGCCCAGTAGTTTTAGAGGAGAAGATTTTTCTAAAAGTTAACGCAGGACGACGACGACGGACGCCAAGTGATGACATCTTGGTTGGTTGGCCGGGTCAACGGACACATTTTTTAAACTAGATACCCCAATGATGATTATGGCCAAGTTTGGTTAAATTTGGCCCAGTAGTTTTAGAGGAGAAGATTTTTCTAAAAGTTAACGCAGGACGACGACGGAGACGGACGCCGGACACCAAGTGATGAGAAAAGCTCACTTGGCCTTTTGGCCAGGTGAGCTAAAAATGAAACCCAACCTTCCTTTTATGGTCATAAACCTTGTTTAAATTTCATAGATTTCTATTTACTTATACTTAAGTTATGGTGCGAAAACCAAGAATAATGCTTATTTGGGCCCCTTTTGGGCCCCAAATCCTAAACTGTTGGGACCAAAATTCCCAAAATCAATCCCAACCTTCCTTTTGTGTTCATTAAACTTGTTTAAATTTCATTGATTTCTATTTACTTATACTAAAGTTATTGTACGAAAACCAAGAATAATGCTTATTTGGGCCCTTTTTTGGCGCCTAATTCCTAAACTGTTGGAACCAAAACTCCCAAAATCAATCCCAACCTTCCTTTTGTGGTAATAAACCTTGTGTTAAAATTTCATAGATTTTTATTCACTTTTACAAAAGTTAGAGTGCGAAAACTAAAAGTATTCGGACGACGACGCCGCCGCCAACGTGATAGCAATATACGACGAAAAATTAAAATTTTTGCGGTCGTATAAAAAGTAAAATCACAAAAATACTGAACTTAGAGGAAAATCAATTAGGAAAGTCCATAATCACATAGCAAAATCAAATAACAAATCGTATCAAAAACGAATGGACAAGAACTGTCATATTCCTGACTTGGTACAGGCATTTTCAAATGTAGAAAATGGTGGATTAAACCTGGTTCTATAGCGCTAACCCTCTCACTTTAATGACAGTCTCATAGAAGTAAACCATAATAGGTCAATGTATGGCCTTCAACACGGGGCCTTAGCTCACACCGAAAAATAAGCTATAAAGGGCCCCAAAACTACTAGTGTAAAACCATTAAAATAGGAAAACCAACAGTCTAATATGTCTTGTCCCCAAAAAAACAAACAAACAACATATTTAATGATGATGTCTTTATTTTGTGTATTTCTGAAGATCAGGTAATGCCAAAAAATTGTTGTGAACAGAATGCAAAATGAATGTCAAATATTTGTGTACATAGATATGTTCTCCACAATATTCTAAATATAATAAATGTTAGTATGCATTAGGTATGAATATTCAGTATTACAAAGTATGAATATTCTGTATTTCAAAGTAAGAATATTCAGTATTACAAAGTATGAATATTCTGTATTTCAAAGTATGAATATTCAGCATTACAACAATATTTCTAAGTGAAGTCATTGTGTAAATATATATGATTTGACATATAATATTGTTTCAAGCAAACATAAAAGATATCGAAAAAAAACCCAATCTTATTTTAATGAATTAGCAACAAATCCTAAGGATAAAACATCTTCCAATTCATGTTCATCAGAAATGGTCTGCAGGTCAAATTACTGTCTACTTAATACCAGCAGTTAGTGAAAAATGTTCCCACTGGATCATAACTGACATTGAATAAGACAAGTTATATATCATTTTCAAACTTAACCAAGTTTTTTAAAGTACAAGTCAAATTCTAATTGAGTTCTTAAAAAATTCCAGAGACAAAACCCCTTGAGTGGTTTTAATTCAGGAACTATTATTTCAGTAAAAATTGAAAATTCTGGGAAAGACAATGAATTGGAAGATGGATCTTATTAACATGTTTTCTCGATTTGTATAACAAATCTGAATGCAACTCTTTTTCTGCTTTGCAAAAAAATAAATACTGATGTTACCATTTTCATTCTGGTAAAATATAAACATAACTAATTTAAAGTTGAAAATAATTCTGATGCAATAGCATGTTATAAACTAAAATTCATTTAAATATTACAATTCAATAAATCTACAAAATTGATAAAATTTCTGCAACAAACAAAAATCATTAAGTATCAAGAATAAAGATTACTATTCTTTTACAAAATGTACAGCATAAATATTAGAAGATCCCTGTGAATTAGTCATGTCTGGAGTTTGTGCTCAGGAAAAAAGGCTGTTTGAATGTTAAACTCCACGAAGAGAGCCCTTACAATTCAGTGAGAAAAGGACACTTTAAACAGGTTGTACAAATGAAGTTAACCTTTGTTTATAACAATATGTGATTACGATCGTTTAAATTTACATGTAATCTTGTTAAGAAAAATTGGTACAGTGAAAGTTATTAATAAAGTTGTAATAAAATAAAAATATCAACAAAAAATAGAATTCCTTTGATCTTTTTCGATATTTTTAACTGAAAATTTTAAAGTAATAAAGAATTACCTCCCCTTCTTCCTGAGCCAACATCACAATGTCTACATAAACAATTCTATAATTAGATATGTACATTTCTTAAACCAAGAAATATATACAGTAAACAATTGTCAAAGTGAAACTTACGAAGCAGGTGCATATTATACTACCGTGTATTATACATCGTCTGTTGCTAGTTATAGAGCAGAGAACTGGGATAAAAAAAACAAAAGGCACCTTTTCCTAGTAAATTATATCAGATGAACATGCTAATCTAAGAAAGACAATTCTTAATTTCCTGATTTTGTCCATCAATTTCACAGTGTCATAACTAGACTAGTTTCACTTGGTTGAAGGAAAGATAACTGATATACTACCTTTTCCTGTTTTTGAAAAGTGTCTTTAGCTTCCCCTTTCATATTTGTTTCTGAAACAATCATAAATGTCAAAAGCTGTTTGACATTGAATTCCATTGACTAAATTTACTTTTTTATAAATTGTACGGAAAAATTCATTCTCATCTTAAACTACCTTTCGATCTTGTCTGGTTAAAGGAGGCTATCCACCAATTTTTATCACAAAAAATAAAATTCATAAAAATCTACTTCTAAGATTCCATCATAGCATTTGGCAGATTCATGAAATTCATGAATTTATAAATCCACAAAAAAATTGATTCATGAAGAAAAGTACTTTCACAGAAACAGTAGATCTAAAAATCAGTAACTCAAGTTTTGTAAATAATTTTTCATTGTGATAAAATTGAACAACCAGAAAGCACCGTATACCAACAGATACTAGCAAAATCAATAATAAACTGCATATTATGCACTGTGTCCAGATATAAATATACAATAATCATAAACATTTTAAAATATTGGGGAGAACTAGTGCCATTTTTTTTTCAAGATGTGAAAAAGCTCACTGTGTTTTGAAGAACTATGTTTGGATGACAAATTTGTAAGCCATGTTATGATAAGACTTATGGTTACAAGCTCGACAAATCTGAAAGTCTGTTCATGATTGGCCATGAACCAAATTTCACTTGCTTAAATCTGTAAGCTATTCTATGATTGGCTGATAATTTTTTATAAACCTGTTTACCATTAGCTGAAGCATCATGTAACACATAATTTGATTGGATGATTATGAACACCAACAGCAGATAAGTTTTCTATCACACACTCTTTCTTTTAACATGGTTTTGATATAATAATGGCAAGATAGGTCAAACAAAATACTGACCCATCAACTATGCTTCTGTCAGCATTCAATTAAAATTTGTCCATACATTTTTTCTCTAAACTTCAGAAAAATAAGACTAAGTTTCTTTTTACAAATTCAAGCTGTTTTTTTTTTGTTGATTATAAATTTACCAGAATTTTTGTATAGTCACAATTCAAGTGAACTTCTGTCTCATGGTGTCAACTTGATCAAAATTGCAAGCAAAACTGGTACAAATTTTAATTAAATTATGACAAAAACATTTAATACATTATGGAATAAATTAGTAAATACCCTTAAGTGTATGCATGTATTATTTTCAATCATAAACTTCTTTAACAGAAATTTGTCTACAAATGTTTCTCTATATATCAATGACATCCCTCATACTAAAGAAGAATGCTACGAGTTTATATGGTACCGAAAGTTAAAATAAAGATGTTTTAAAAGGGACTCGCACATCACACTTTCAACTTTACGTTTAATTAAATATACCATACATTCCCTTAGTTTTAGAAATGTGGCTACACATTTACCAAAGAGACTAGGAGCTTGTATTTATTTATGTAAAACTTTTCTGACTGAAAAATTATAAATCGGATGATTTTTTTTTAACAGAGCTCAGATTTCCACGATTTGCCAAAAATCAGCCATCATCTTTTTCACTGTTGATTACCATATTTACATTTAGAAATAATAAACAATTTGCATCAAGAACGTCAAAAAAAAAAATCCTCTCGCAGAACAAATTTTCACACAAATAACAGCTTATCAATAAAATATTTTCTATTCCGTAAAGGAGTTTTAATATGTACACAACAATTTCTTATCCCGCTCATAAACACACACAAACATGAGAAATAATTAAGTGACAAATTTAATACATTATTTTCTCAACATCTTTCATGGATGAATGAACATGTCGTTCTGTCTGCTGTGTCCTTGACCGGACTTTTAAGCAAAAAAAAAAAAATATGGGTAAGGCTGTTTTATAAATAATAATCTAGATTCTCATGAAGCTTTTTTCAAACAATTAGGAGGGGATGCACATTTTTTTTTGTGATTTTCTCTTTTAGTAATTTTTGTGAAAACTGAAATAGTAGAAAACAGCCAGAATTATAAAAACAAAATTTCCAGAAAAAAAAAAATTGTATGCATAAAAACACAATGTTTAAACCTTGGAACAAATTTTGAACCTCAAATTATACTAGACTCTTTAGAAAAGTAAAGCAATGCATGATTTCAACAGGTGCAACAATCCAGGGGTCCGTTTGATTATCAGTGATTGCCAACTCTATTTAACGATTACAAAAACCAACAATAACACTAAAGTTAATTATTTCCCTCATTTTATCATACAATGATTAAAAAATAAGATGTTGATCAAATAAATGTAATAATTAATGTCCTCTTCAGCTAAATGCATATACAACATCTAAACCGTTACTATATAAATTAATTGTTGCTATGGACAAAAATGCAGTTTGTAAAATGATAGCATGATAAAACATGGAAGAAAGCAGATAGAAAATAATGAACAGGAAAAACATTGCCTTCCTCATTTCCTAACTTTTCCTCCTTCAATTATTCCAATATTTCTTGTCTCACAAATAACAAACTTTAATCCAAATATCTCGTTACATGATTTTTTACTTTCTAACTCTTTAATAGGTGTGAAATTCTCATGAATTGAATTCTAAATTCTGATTTAACTAATTATTTGAACAACAAAAGACTTGTAGCTCTTGCTCCATGCTCAAAAGAGTTTAAAATGTTTTAATTTCATACAAAGGTAAAAAAATAAAAAAATGTCCACTTTTAAAGTCCATATCATGTGGCCGTCTTCAGCCTTTAAATATGTCAATAGGTCAGAAGAACTGAACTAAGGGTGTCGTATAAAGGCTTTAGAACGGCAGTCTGTCAGTAATATACTTCAAAAAGACGTCAAGATCTCGACAGGATGCAGGCCAGAGACTAGATATGATTTTACTCATGGAAATAAAATGTGGAACATGACATTACATAAATGGCAGTCATTTTGTAAAACAAGATAATCCTTAATCAAAACAGCGTCAATCTTCTAAAAAAGCAGAAAAGAATCATGTTTGCGAGACAAAGCAATAACTCATACTAGGAATCTGGACAAGCTTGAAAGAGTCAAACAAGGAAGCTATGTCTTAATATCTTAACTACATCATGGAGTATCAAAGTTAAATGTCTAACCTTTTTTTTTTTACCAAAAAGAAACACATTTGAAACTATTATTTTTCACTACTGTGAACACAATTACTGTACGGCTCTTTTTGGTTTTCCTAGATTCAATTGATAACAAAAAGAAAAAAATCCTGCAAAAAATTAATTTTAAAAAGATTTTTTAATCATAAAAAAAATTAATAAAACTACACACAACTAATTATTAGTAAGCTATTTTTATTTCAATTAGAACATAATTTAGTATTTTCCTTAATCAACAGAGTTTAAAAGACTTCTACATGATATGGTGGATAGATGAGCTGAACAAGTTTTTTCAGTAGTATTCCTCTTGTCAATCTGACTAAAAAAATAGTTGAAAAAAAGACTTAAAATAAGCATCTACCATTTCTGCATACTATTCATGAACCTGTTTAACCTCTTTTATTTGCTCATTAAATCACAAATTATCAATGGAAGATTTTTTATTATCTAGAAACAAATCATATGAGGACAAATCTTTAATTAGTTTATGAAAATCAGCATTTTTTTTCTCGAATTAAAATCCTGTCAAAGAATCATGATTGAAAAAATGAAATATTATCAACAAAATTGAGCATTTATGGGATTATTATGATAACAAGATGAAGTTTAAAGTTCTCTGAGTAATATTTAATGATAAATTATTCAATAACTAATTATTAAATTACAATTTCAACAGTCAATCAGTCTACTGTCAGTTTCTTGATATTTTTTTATCATGATGAAATAAAATGACAAAAGTATGAAAAAATACAAGAAAACAAAAAACCAAAACCATAAATAGTAATACATAATTAATAAATCTTAAACATAAATTTAACATTAAGGTGTGAAAATTACAAAAAAATCTAAATATTAAAAAATATCATAAGCCGATTAGACTCCACCCATGCAAATGATTGACATGTGCCAAGATCAATATGTGCAATTTCTCCCAAAACAAAAACACGGTAAATTACGATGGTGATATTAGTTCAGATACTCACAGAATCAATTACCAATTCAAGCTTCCAAGATTTTAAATAGAGTTATCTCCCTTATAACACACAAATGACTGCCTTAAAAAGTTAGATATTTGGAAACTTCAGAACATCTAGTATTGCCTTAAAAGTCTTTATTTGTGCACAAGAGCTCATAGAAGCAGTTAAATTTTTTATTAGTACCTATAAAATGAGACTAGATAGAACAAGAAAAGGTGTGCCAGACATCAATTTCCAAATCACTACATTTTTTACTTTAAATAACAAAAAAAATTTCTTCTAATTTTTTTAACACGAAACCGTAAAGGAGCATAAATTTGCTACTGCATTAAGAATTTGTCCTTTCCTTACCGACAAACTTTGAAATGTTTCTACTGGGATATCTTACATTTGGCACTTGTGTAACTTGAAATATGTTATTTGGGTATATCTGAAAATTTATACTGTTTGAAAATTATAGTTTACTTTTTCACCGCTAAATGCAGTTTTCAATTATAGACATTATTCAAAATTGTTAATATAAAACAACTTTTAAAGGAAATTTGTCGATTACTGTTCATTTTCTGTGGCTAAGGTTCACTTTCCGCTTGTAAAACTGCTTCATCATATATGGAAATAAATATGCACCAATGAATACCATTTTAAAAGCAGTTATATTTAATAATTTAATCAGCACTATCATTCATTCTTATTTCTTTGATCTTAATATTAAATAAAGATACAAAATCTTTCCAAAAGCAATTATCACAGATTCTTCTGATTTTATTTTCATAAAAATATCTCAACTTTCAAAAAGTTCTTAGGGTATTAATAAAACACAACAACTTGACCTGAGAAACAAACTCGGCCATATGTTTTATTTGAAACCAGTTGCAAAAATATGTTTTTTTTACTTCCTTAATATCACCATCGTAACTATGACAACAATAATAAAACAACAAATGTTTATATTCATTCATTCTCACCATTTCTCATTATACACACAATAAATTTAAAGCAACAAGCAAAAAATACAGTTCCAATATACAAAATATCCCCACGTTAATTAATATATATTTGTGGGGGTCGATCAACATGTCATCACAACGTTTTAAAAGAGTCTGTGGCACAAATGTCCAACTCTGAACAAAAAGTTTCTCTTCTAGTTATAGAAACTCCATTTATAGACACTTCTATTCATAGAAACTGTAATACTTAATGCATTCACAGAGATCAGTTGACTATTTTACCAGGAAAAAAAAAACTTTTCCAAAATTTCACATTAAATTTCTGATCTCCAGTTCAGAAAAACATCCTAATTCCTGAACTCTAGGAAATGTCTGTTTTTTTGATTTCCTTCACTTTTATGTTTCCAATACCAGTCTAACCAATATTGCAGAGCTAGCACCAAACATATTTAATTAATGGCCATTCTTTCATCAATTGCCATCTCATCTTGATTGAGGTCAATAAAAATCTGACCATCGTCCACTGCAGTCAGACCCTGATTTTTTAAAATATCAATCTCTTGTTTTTAGGCAATATTGTATAAAACATAATGCAGATTAATTTAATGGGGAAACATCAGCAAAAATTGTTCAGGGAGCATAATTAGAAATGTTTTAAATTATCCAAATACAAGATTTTTATGGAGAAAATATATGTACAAAACTGGAGCTATCTATTTGAATGCACTTATATAATAAAACTTCTTAAATTTCTTCCAATCCATGCAGCTTTGCTCAGACAAAATATACATATTCAAGAATTATGTACAATTTTGCATATTAAAAATTTTAAATTTGATAAAAAGCGTTTTACTTTAGAAAGAAAGAAAAGAGAAGATAACAAAGAAGAAAGACAGAACAAAACAAGTATAAAGCATCTCCCCCTGATGCATCTCATTCAAAACCACCAATGTCATGATCTGGTCACATATCCTAAACACTTTACCCATAAGCAACCATCAATGACAGAAAACCAGTCCTTATCAATATCAAAAGTTTCTGACAATCGGCAGCAAATTCTCTTCTTCACACTACAAATTCATATTTTCTCCTACAAAATCTTCTTCAAAAAATGGTTTCATTTTTATCCCTTATCACAGAAATCATAAACAATTTTGCCAATGTTTTTTATGTGTCTGCTGCCTTCAAATTCATGCCACTTTTCACTTAGCAGACGACACTGATGATTTAGAGCCCTCACGGTCATTCCTGTCACTACGACGCCTATCTCCTCTCCTGTCAATACGATTTTCCTTGGCAGGTCTACGCCCCCCTCCGTGTCGCTGTTCTTTAGGTTCAAACTCCCTGCGACCATGCTCCTTTGATGGAGTACGTGGAGCAGGTTTTTGAGTCTGCGATTGCTCTTTAAGAGTTTTACGGGAACACTGAGGCGATTCATTTCCTGAATTGTCACTAAGATCGTCTGGTTTTCCTTCGGCACCGCTTCCTTCTTCCTTCTCACTTCCCTTTCTCTGCACCATTTGAGCATAAGATAACTTGGCTGGAGAAGGCCTTTCTCTGTCAGCCTGAAAAGTGGCCCGTTCACGTTCAGCCTTAAAAATAGATACAGTATCATCATTAGTTGAAATATATTATAGAATGCCACTTCTATAACTTAAATCAAATAAGATTAAAGAAAAGATTATTTTTCATTGGAACAAATTTCAACAAAACTAAGACTATCACTTAACACATTATAGGACTTATAAATTAATGGACCTGAATCAAAAGAATGAAGAAATAAATTTAAAAGATATAGGCATATAGTTAGTTTAAATAGTATAACAGAATACCACTGCCTTAACTTTAAGATCTTAAGATTTTAATGAAGATATTATTTTTCATTGGTTGAAATTTTTCAACAAAACAGAGACTATCATTTAACATATTTATAGGACTTATAAATCAATGGTCCTGAATCAAAAGAAAGAAGAACTAAATTTAACCATCCAGAAAACTATTCTACAGTTCTAGAAATTATTATACAATTATGCAGATGTACTCCACGAATTGATATCTTAGTCAGAGAAAACAAACATGTTTTATTTATTTCATTTTAATCTAATGTTTCAAACCATTTGCAGCTGATTTTTAGTTTATTCTTATATTGTGCTGTTACACCACTGTCTAGGTTAGGTATGATTGATTTTTAGCTTATTCCACTGCTATTCTGAACCAAAAACACAATCTAAACTTCGAAAATTGTACCAATTTATTAGAATTATAAATGACAAACTGGATTCTCTATGATGTTAACCTGTCGGCTATACTGATCATACCGTTGTAAAATAACTCATATTTAATGCTTCCTCAACAAATTTACAATGCAATGTTATGAAAATCAATACGTTTTTCTGTATACCTTTGTACAACTTAGGTGATACCAGAATAAAATGATATATAGGTTAGGTATGATTGGGGCCATAATAAATAATAGGTTTGTTTGCCCAAACGCTACCTACCCAGAAAAAGGCTGCCTACTCAAATTCTTTTATTGTCATGATTTGAAGAAGTTTTTTTTAATCAAATAGGCATGAAGACTAATAAACATCTGATACTTCAATTTCTTTCAAAAAGAAAAAAAAAAATGCCTACCTACCTACCCACTGTCTCAACCTTTGGGAAGGGTTTGGGCAAACCAAAATATTTTTAAGTGTGGCCTGATTTTGGAACATTATAATATGAAATTAACAGTTCTTTTAACAATTAAAATTTCAAACACTTACAGACTAGCTGTAGAGATTGTTTCAACTAAAAAATTTGTAAGGGCTCTGCGGAACCCAGTGTCGCCTACTTTTGCTGTTGTTTTAGTGTGATATCGTTTGGTTGATCATGGTCTACGGAATTGCTATTTCTAGCTTTTGAAACAAAAGTCGCAGGGCTCTGCAGAACCCAGTGTCGCCTACTTTTGCTGTTGTCTATGTTTTAGTGTGATAACGTTTGGTTAATCATGGTCTACGGAATGTAGAATTGCTATTTCTAGCTTTTGCAATAAAAGTCGCAGGCTCGACTTTTTATAGAGATTGTATCAACTAGAAATAGATCTGACAATAAATGTACTGATATTCATTAACATACAGTTGATTGCTATCTGACAAGCTCCTATATTATGTCCTTACCGTTTTGACTGGTGTTGAAGAGACTGGTGTCACTTTAACAGGTGTCTGAACAACCTCAATTACTTTCTGTTGCTGAGGAGGTTCAACAATAGCAGTCTTTTGAGACCTGAAAAATACAGAAAAGCAATTTGTAATGTACCTTGGTCAATGGAAAGTTGATGAGCAATGGATGTAAAATAGATAACACTGATCCCTGAATGGGCTACTATAGCTCCTCATCAAAATAAAGAGTAAAAGTTTATATTGACCTGATGGCATTGTATTTTTTTTTCAGTTTACTGATATGATTCTCTACAATAATAATTTCAGATACCAAGTGTTACTATGCATAGTTTGATATTGTAGTGGACTCATTTATTTTTCTGGATACCACCTTTCGTGGACTGCGAAATCTTTGCATTTTCGTGGATTAATGACTTAGTGGTTTTGCCACATTCTTCTGAAATATTTGAAGTTTCATTGTACATTGAAATTTGTGGTTCCAAAATAACCTCAAAATCCACAAAAAATTGGTATCAAACAAACAATAATGAATCCACACAGTTAGTGTACTTACTTTTGAGGGGAGACAGGTGGAGGCGACGGAACCCTCGTTGGAGTACTACTCTGTGAGGATATTGCAGAGGTTCCATTCATAGCACTACTGGAATTATTAGAGTGGTCTTTCTGAGGTTGTTGAGGAGGTGTGGCTGGCCTCGGTGGGGCGACTGGACTCACAGGCTGTGGTTGGGATGCATTGGTTTGAGGTTTAGCTTGTGGCTTGGCAGTTCCTTTCACAACGTCAGAAAGTTTGCTCTCAAACACCTCATTAGAAGTGGAGGATGTTGAAGCACTCTGAAAGATAAAAAGAAACAATAACAATTTGTTAGCAGAGAATAGTTTTTGTACATAATATTACCAACTTTGCAAGGTTTTAAAAAAGACAGGAAAATTTTTTAAGTTTTTGCTTTACTCTGGTTGATAACAGTCTTTCTGGCAATCATACCATATATTGTTTTATTGGTACTAACATTGATATGTTCTTTGAAAAATCAAAACACAACTTAATACATATTGCTATATACGTTGTTCAGTGTTCTCCCCAGAAATTTTGGATAGCATCACATTTTGCGTTAAAAAAAAACAACTGTATATATGTATATTTATTTTAATGTCATTTGTCGCGTCGCGTTGATGCTCTATTTCCTTTATATGTTTTAGTTTATATTGTTCAATTCATAACTGAGAATACAATTAAACTATAACCACAAAAACAGTTGTTTCAGTTTATGTTTTCTTTATTCATTTATAGTTACAGAATTATTTTTTTCCTTTTGAGCTAAACAAAAATAAATATGTGGTTTCAGTTACCCAACAATAAGTCAAATGAATGAATGGTTCATTATAGTGCAACCTGTATATATACAAAACTCAATATCTAGTACACAAAATTAACTATTTTTTATATTATATTAAGTAAAGATAAAGTACCCAAAAAAAAATCAATTTAAAACTTTTTTTATCATGTTTATGAAAATCATTGTTTCATGGCACTCAATGAATTAGTCTCAGTTGTTTCTTATCTTTACATCAAAATGATATGTATTTTTAACAAAATTATCTAACAAATAGTCTGTTAATGCATAGTTTTCTCTATTGATATATTTTTTCTGTCTACTGTCCATCTGTTGTCATTATCGTGAAAATGCGGATTTTTGTCATATCTGGTCCGGTTCCTATCCGTAGTTTACACAAAAATGTGCAATGGCGGCCGTTGAAAAATTTACGAAAATGAGTCCGAGAATAAACATTGTTTGACAAGAGATTGTGAATGAATAAGACGCTTTTAATGCATTAAATGGATTAAACATAAACTTAAGCTAATTATGATAACTTTTTAAAGAAGTATTAAACTTATTTTAGCTCTTAACCAAAATTCTCGCTCTCGTATTACCGGAAGAGAAAAAAAGTATAAATTTTTGGAGAGTTGCACAAATAAACGATCTTTAAAAAAAAAAAAAACATCGTTTCAATCTTTGAAATTTCGTAATACAAAACATAGATTTCAAATTGTTTTGTGATTGCATTTTTCCATGTCGAAATTGGTGATTGCAGACACGTGGTATTAATCACAAGTGTCAGCTTGGGATATTCCCATCTAAACAGTTATCACCCTGAGGGCAATTAACACCTAGCTATTTAATCTCTTAATTGCCTTTAGTGTCCGACTTAAAGGGATTACAATTAAAGGTGATATAATTTTTATGATTATAATCGATAATAGATGAAAGTTTAAAATTGAGGACAGGTAAAATAGCATCTTCAAAATAATTATAGCGTCGCGGGAATTATTATAGCATCACGGTGAAAAAATATATAGCGTCGCGGTACCGCGACGCTAAAACGGCCTGGGGAGAACACTGTTGTTGTGAGAACTCATTTATCCTACATTCAGCTAATATTGATAACTCAAATTTTGGCATTGCACAAGGTCATGCTATTTTTTTAAGACTGTTTATGATGTCTTTACACATGCATTGGAAGCAGTCTGCACGGTTAGCAACTAGTCCGATGCCCCAGACTAGTAAAATTTCATTCGGACTAGTGAGTTTGTGCAAAATTTTGTTTGGATCAATAAGAAAAATGTCAGAATATTGGTCTTTGGACTAGTAGTTGAAAAAGTTTTTGGTGCAGACTGTGGAAGCGATCTGATTGATAATTTAGTCTAGGAGAAAATGATTTATTTATTAGTAGTAATTGGTTTTGAGCTAGCTTTCAATAATTTTGAGAACTTATTTGAGTTTATGTTAATTTGTTTTTATATGGAGTTGTTTTTGTACCTCTTACCAAATTTTTTGAGTTAAGTCAATAGCAACTGTTTTTTAGTTTGTTCATATGTTGTGATTTTACACAAATGTCCCAGGTTAGGGGAGGGTTTAGAGATCAAACATTTCACCCTGCAACATTCTTTATATGCCTGTCTTAAGTCAGAAGCCTGTAGTTCAGTGTCATCAGTTCATGTCTGCCATGGTTTTTTTTTTGTATTTTTTTTTTTTTTTATAAATTAGCCTGTTAGTCTTCCTTGTATGAATTGTTTCATATTTTTCATGTTGGGGCCTATTATAGACCAACTAGATGGTAGGGGATTTTCTCACTGATGGAAGATGTACGGTTGCAAATAATTGCTTACAATTACTTAATTTAAACTCTAGTGGATAACTGTTTTTTTTTGGCAATCATACCATATTTTTATAATGATATAAAATAGTTGATCAATCTCTGTTATCAGGAATCCTTATAGAGAGTACAGAATATTTTGCCTTTGCCAATTGATAACAAAATGAGTTTGACCTCCATATTTTTTAATTTGTTATTGATTCTGAAAACAATAGCTTTGACTGTATTATTTGTCTGGTTCCTCATTCTATTTAAACAATACTCACTGTGGTACCAGGTCCGCCTCCTAACGGAGGAAAATTGCTGCTTTCAAAGTCAAACTGAGGTTCTGGTTTGTCTTTCATATTATTTAGTTTCTGTAAAGTAATACAATAACATTATATTGATGGATTGTTGGTGTTTTAAAGCCACTTTAAAGCCCCACTTTTGGGCTATTTCGTGGTGGAGGAAGCCGGAGTACGCAGAGAAAACTAGACCTTCAATAGGAAAACTGACAATCCTAGTCAATCAAGATTGGAAGTGCACCCACATGGGCGGGTTTTGAACTCACAACCTCAGTGTTGACTGGCTAGTGATTGCAGGAGTAGAACTACTTAGACCACTTGGCCAATGAGACCCCCAATCTCTTCCTAAAACAAATCTTTACCTACAAATTAACAATATCATAATAACAGGAAAATGTCTTGTAATATATCACTTACAGCTGATTTCAATGAGTATGTAGCTAAAGGTAATATCTTTGGTTAGCTTGCTTGTTAGCTGAACTGTGAAGTCATTGTTAGGTAAGGTAAACTACCTCCTTTCGTAGTAGCTTAGTCCTAGACAGATATATTGGTTATCTGTCGGACTAGTCTACTCTTAGAGGAGGGTAGTTAACCTTACCTAACTATAACTTAACGGTTCAGCTAGTATGCAAGCTAACCGAAGATATTACCTTTAGCTACATACTCATTGAAATCAGCTGTAACAATATAACAGGGGAATGTTTGATATAAAGATATGAACTCTATAATATCTGAGTCTGGACTATTCATAAGTGTTGTGTACAAGCTTCATAACATTTGGTTGATGCAAAGAAAAGTTAGTTTTAAAATGACAAATTCAACATTTTTTCCTGAAGAGACTGAGTTTGAGATCACCCAAAACTTGAAATTGATCTCTATTTGGTAGTAAGCAATGGGTATTAGTTGTCATAGATAAGCAATATTTATATATTTTTTTCTATGCAAAGCACTTTTTATCTTTCTAACATTTGAACATCAGGAACTCTTTTCATTTAGGCAGAGTAAATTACTAAGTCTTTAGTTTTCTATGTTGTGTCTTGTGTACTACTGTTTGTGTTTGTTCTCTTTTTGTTTATCCATGATGTTGTCTCAAGTTTATTTTCGATCTTCTTTTGATTTTTGAATATAGAATGTCCCTCCGGTATCATTTACCCCTCAATTACAACTGTTTGTACCTTAGAATTTGACTAATAAGCTATATCATAAATTAGATGTTTAATTGTACTTACAGGTCCACCATTAAGTGGGGGCTTTCTTCTACTTTTGTATCTGTAAAAGAAATTTAATTATTAATCATTAATGCAGGGCACATTCGTTTTTGGACATCTTATTTAATCACATTCTTATACCTGACAAATCCCATTTCTAATAATTAACAACCCAGTTTTCTATAATTTTGTGCCAACCTTAATTATTAAAATAAAGCCACTATGCTTTCTGCTGTGATCCAACAAATTTATGGCAAAATGATAAGTTTCCATACATAGTGGGTGAAATGGAAATTGCATTGGTGTTATAAACATGATTTCACAACTTTCTCCGAAAATTTCAAAGTCAATGATGAGGCAAAGTGTATTTTTTATTACAAATATCAATGTAAAATAGAAGTATCTCATTCTTTAGATTACACATCAATAAATAATCAGTCCACTACTTTGTAAGTTAATCATTGATACTCTAAATTACCAATATATACAAAAATAAAGAGATGTGATAGGATACACAAGAGAGCCAAGGAAGAGGATATAAGCTATTGAACAGTCTTCAACAATATGCATACTCTTTTATTTTAATGCAAATTTCAGATACCAAGTGTTCCTTGCATTGTTTGATATTGTAGTGGACTCGTTTATTTTCTGGATACCAACTTTCCTGGATTGAGGAAAGTTTGCATTTTCGTGGATAATCGACTTAATGGTTTTGCCACATTCTTCTGAAATATTTAAAGTTTCATTGTACATTGAAATTTGTGGTTCCAAAATAAACTCAAAATCCACAAATATTAGTATCAAACGAATAATAATGAATCCACACAGTTAGTGTACTTATTTTTGAGGGGAGACAGGTGGAGGCGACGGAACCCTCATAGTGTATTTTTTATTACAAATATCAACGTAAAATAGAAGTATCTCATTCTTTAGATTATACATCAATAGATAATCAGTCCACTACTTTGTAAGTTAATCATTGATACTTCAAATTACCAATATATACAAAAATAAAGAGATGTGATAGGATACACAAGAGAGCCAAGGATGAGGATCTTAGCAATTGAACAATCTTCAACAATATGCATACTCTTTTATTTTAATGCAAATTTCAGCATTTTTGGCTGTATCATGTCATCAAGTTTTTAATTTATGGAGGAAATTTGCGTTCACAGAGAGAACCACTGACTTCATCAGTAAAACTGGCAAACTTTGTCAATTTATCAATGTCTAAGGCACCTTTCCCTCAGTAGGGTTCAAACTGTAGATCACTAAGTAACTGAAGCCCCCTCGTGTCAATTAATTTTACTTCTGAAGAAAGCTGTCTTTTGATATATGTTTCTGGTTACCAAACAAATGTAAATAGAAGTATCTCATTTTCAAAAATTATTCATCAGTAAATTATCAGTCCACTACTTTGTGAATTAATCATTGATACTTCAAATTAGAGATGTGGTATAGTTGCCAGAGAAGTGAGCCAGCTCTCCACCAGAAAACAAAGGAAGAGGATGTTTATGATTATGGCAATGTATAGGTTTTAATAACGAGGATAGTACTTTATTTAAAAAAAAATATGCATTAAATGTCACTTTTTGCCTTTTAACAAACTAGACTATTTCATGGCCACTGCTTGTGGAAGCTATGGTATCTAAAGAGAACCACTTAACTTTGGCACAAAATTCTTGAATATTTAGATCATAATTGAACCCACCTTACCATGAGTACAGTCGACTCACAACCATAGTGTTGACAGACAAGTGATTATTGAGGATGAACTACTTATGGCCACTAAGCCACCAAGGCCCCTTAGAGATAATTGAAGATGAACTACTTATGTCCACAAAGCCACCAAGGCCCACTAGTGATAATTGAAGATGAACCACTTATGGCCACGAAGCCACCAAGGCCCACTAGTGATAATTGAAGATGAACTACTTATGGCCACGAAGCCACCAAGGCCCCTTAGAGATAATTGAAGATGAACTACTTATGGCCACGAAGCCACCAAGGCCCCTTAGAGATAATTGAAGATGAACTACTTATGGCCACGAAGCCACCAAGGCCCACTAGTGATAATTGAAGATGAACTACTTATGTCCACAAAGCCACCAAGGCCCCCTAGTGATAATTGAAGATGAACCACTTATGGCCACGAAGCCACCAAGGCCCACTAGTGATAATTGAAGATGAACTACTTATGGCCACGAAGCCACCAAGGCCCACTAGTGATAATTGAAGATGAACTACTTATGGCCACGAAGCCACCAAGGCCCCCTTACTTTTCAATTACATAAAATTTTGTTGTTGTCGTCAAAAACCAATGTAAATCATGTAAATAGAAGTATCTCATTTTTAAGATTATTCATCAGTAGATATTCAGTCCACTACTTTGTAAATTAATCATTGATACTTCAGGTTAACCATATAAAAGATAACCCTCAATGACAACATTTATTCAGTTTATCTAACAGACTATAACATTAAAATGTGAGGGGTGGAAGGAACTTCATTTTTCATCCACAACCCAGATTTTAAGCAATTTTTCATTGGCGGATCCAGGGTTGGAACCCCCCCATTTCTTTTGGCCGATCATTGCATTTGAATGGGGACATATAGTTGGAACCCCCCTTTGTACAGGGTTGGGAACCCCCCTTTTAAAATGGCTGGATCCGCCCCTGTTTTTTATACCTCTATGGACATACAACCATAAATGAAACCATGAAACAGGTCCAAAAACAAATTTCTCTTGTTATTTTTAATGGATTTGAAAGATATCTTTCTTGTTGTTTACATATACATTCAATTGATCTTTACACTTAACCTCAGGCCCTTGATCCACAAATTTTTATCTCGCTTTGAGGAATTTTATCTATGAGTAAATAGAATATCCACAAAAAAATAAAAAAATCAAATATAACATCAAGCCTGTGGCTGCAAATGTTTATCTGTAAGACTGTTGCTTACACAACTTTTGAAGCCACTTACAAGTACAATTGTCATTTGTAAAAGATCATGATAATATTGTCACATTAACTACTGAGAAGAGCCTACTTCAAAAGCTCTGAGCATGCTCATACTCAGAGCTTCCTCGCAAGAATAAATCTATGATCCCTTAATATTTATCCACCCCCCTGCTACATCAGCCCCAATCTTACCTGCTTGGAATTTCCGATTGTCTGCCTGCAGGTATATTATTATTATCTATAACTGGTGACATGTGACTGTGATTGGCATTATTGTCCAGGGTTCGTCGACTTTGACTTTGGTATGAGTGATGACCTGAGATCGGTTGGTTATCCGACATCCGTGGACTTGTGCGATGACTTTGTGGTTGTCGGTCATGACTAGGGCGGTTGTCTAATGGACCTCTGTCCTGGTTACCAAGGCGATTATTCTGTCTTGGATTCCGACTGCAAAATCAAAGTCATTGTAATCATATCTTGAAGCAGAAATCAAATTTTGAAAATGACAACAATACAGGTTTTGCAAAATTACAACCTTATATTTTACATTTTGATAGCATTTGTTCTATGCAGCATTTCTTAGAATCATAAAATGAGCTGCCTCTCATAGAAATCAACCTTAATCAAGTGCATGATTACATATACATGCATAAGACTTTGATCGATATTGGGACATTCAAATAGGAAATAAAAGATGAATTGTGTTTTGTTAAGTAATGTTCTAAAACCAATTCATTTTAAAAACAGTTTGTAACAGACTTTGCAGTTTAAGATTTTTCAACCCCATATAAGTTAATATATCAACTAATGTTCAATCTTAAGATAACAACATACTTATTTCTATTCAGATTTCCAAATGGAGTCCTTGGTTGTGTGTTTAACTTGACACTAGTTGCCTGGTATCCATTAATAGCTAGCACCTACAATCAAAATCAAAACTTGTCAGATGCCACATTCAACAGAAGTGTTAAATTACAAGCTAATTCTTACATTCTAATATCATAATCAGGCAAAGGTGCAAATATAAAGTATAATTGACAAACCTGGTTTCAATTTTATGCCTTTATGAATATTCAAACTTTTAAAAAAAGTTTAAAAACGATACTAATAAAATATTTCATTACCATCTATACAATAAATTCTAAATTTAATTTCAAGGTGTTTATTTCGAGAATCTTTTCCAAAAATATACATATTAAAATTAAGATGTTTTCTTTGTTGTGTATTTTTTTTATATACCAAGGTTTTTTTAATTCCTATTAACTGCACTATTATTTTTTTTAAATTCTGTAACTTTTATTCTATTTTTTTTTTCACGTCTGTGTTACTGTTTTTTTCTCTCTCTTTAAATAAAGTTATACAGTGAAATTAAACTGCTCTGAATATTTTCAATTCATACAAGCATTTAAACAAAAGCCAATTTTTCAAGCTAATTACTGAAATAATTGTATTGTCTGGTGTGCTAAAAACTTATCTGCAATATTAAAAACAATCTGATAAAATTACATATCCTGTATCCACACTCACCTAACAAGGATCTTTCAATACAATGTTTTACTTCCTGTTTTGGTAAAAATTACAACAGCCAATGAAATTTCAGCCTTCTAATTTTTGAAAGTGAGTATCAATTAGACAAATCAGAGGGTTCCAAAAGTTGTAGGTGATGATCATTAGGACAAAAGCAGAGGAACCCACAAGTTGAATGTGAGTATCATTAGGACAAAACCAGAAGATCTCGAAAGATCTGCTCAAACGGAAAGTAGAAGAGAGCACTGTCAGATCCTGTACATTTTTATAAGTTAAGCGTGGACACAGGTTCAGCATGTCAATCAGATTGTATTAAATAGATTAGCAAAAATTACCCCAAGTTGATAATTAGCATGTTCTCTTACCATGCTTGGATCCATTAATGGATTATTGGGCCACTGTATCATGGGATTAGGAAAAAATGGTATTGCCTGAAAGTAGAAAATCATTCATTATTGTTCAAATGTAAATTATTTAAAAATCATATGAAACGAGTGACTGGTGAAAAATAATGTTAATCCAATTCTTGAACCCATACATGTATATATCATAAACTTTAGTCTTAAGTGCATGATTTTATCATTTTTTACGCATCCATTTCGTATAATCAACAAAAAAATATTTCACTCGGTCAAAATTGTGAAAATATGGCAGCTAAACTAATTGACGTTTTTTTAGTTGGAAGTTTACAAATTATCACCTTTGTATAAAGTAATCAACAAAGTAGCATGGCTATTCAGGTAAGCACAGGTATAACATGTATAATAAGATATATATAGTTTATTTCAAGGATGGAGCAATGTTTAGATTTGTTTATGATCTCTCCTTTAGTCTTATTTGATTTCCTAATGCAATTGTGTATTGGGATCACCAAAGTACATGTATATTGCAGCTATGTTTATTTTGTGCTGACTTACCTGCTGACTATAGTTAGGTATATTTGATATATTTGACATGTTTGAAATTAAGGATATTTGGGGTTGCACTTGAAACTGTGGTGTTATAGTTATGTATATTTGATATATTTGACATGTTTGAGGATAACTTACCTGCTGACTATAGTTAGGTATATTTGACATATTTGACATTAGTGAGACTTGGGGTTGCACTTAAAACTGTGGTGTTATAGAAAGGTATACTTGATAACTTACCTGCTGACTATAGTTAGGTATATTTGATATATTTGACATGTTTGACATTAGTGAGACTTGGGGTTGCACTTGAAACTGTGGTGTTTGTTGTGGTCCTTGTCCCTCTGTCGGTTGTTGTTGTTGCTGTTGTTGAGCCTGCTGTTGTTGGGGTTGTTGAATCAGCTGCTGCTGCTGTTGAGCCTGCTGTTGTTGTTGTTGCTGCTGCTGATTCTGTTGTTGTTGATAACGGTTGTAACCATTCCTTGGATATGGTGTATTCTTAATCAGAGGTTTAGCTTTTATTCTTGCCTACAAAAAAATCAACACATAAACATGATCTGTGGGAGATTCTCTATTCAATATTCAATTAAAATCTTGTTAGGAATATTTTTGCCTAATCAAATCAAAATGGCCACCTTCAAAGGTTCAAATTAGTTTTGGTCAGAACATGTCTAGGATAGGATAGGGCTTTTCATTTTTGAATTACAAAATTCATGGACCTTCATTCTTTACACTGATGCTATCTGCAGAATTATTGATTTTTTTTTTATGTAGGATCTTTCACTTAAAATTTTAAATTGTCCTGGACCTTTCCTTATTTAAAACAAATTTGAACTCATGTACCTTTTGAAAGTGTTAAAAAAGTAAAAATTTCTGTATTTTCCTATTGTATACATAATTTTCAGGAAAATGAAAAATAAAAGATCTACATAAATTGTACATACCATAATAGGTTTGCCAAGGAAAGTTTTAACCTCTTCTCTCAAATACTGGTAGGCACTCTGGGCATCAGCATCAGACTCAAATGTCACAAACCAGTTACTGTTGTGAGCAAACTCACAGCTAGCAAACTTAGGACACTTCTCACTCGTAAATAGCCCCTTCACATCCTGCCAACAAGACAAAATAGTGCATGAATAATCAAATTAAATTAGCAATACACTAGAATAGAGAATGGAAATGGGGAATGTGTAAAAGCGACAACAACCTAACCAAAGAGCAGAAAATGTATGGTGTAGATAGTTAAACATCAGCTTCAAAATGGTTAAAACTATTCTTCAGTTCATTTTTTACTTTTAAAATTCTACTTTTGTGTGCTTGAATATATTTGGTTGTTTGGCACTCCCAATTTAAAACACTAAAAGTGTGTTTCATTTGTGCACAATTTCATCTTACATACATGTATATATAAACATTCAATAAACATGTTTTCCTAAATTTTTTTCTAAAAAATAGTAGAAGATAGAACTGACCATAAGCATGGAAACTGTTTGACAAATAAAACATATTTTATACTCATATTCGAATAAACAAAGTTATTTCAATTCTATAATGTTTCATTTCCCTTTCGGCCAAAATGATATATACATGTAAAATTGAGAATGGAAATGGGGAATGTGTCAAAGAGACAACCCCCCGCCCAAATAAAAAACAACAGCAGAGGGTCACCAACAGGTCTTCAATGTAGCGAGAAATTCCCGCACCCGGAGGCGTCCTTCAGCTGGCCCCTAAACAAATATATACTAGTCCAGTGATAATGAACGCCATACTAATTTCCAAATTGTACACAAGAAACTAAAATTAAAATAATACAAGACTAACAAAGGCCAGAGGCTCCTGACTTGGGACAGGCGCAAAAATGCGGCGGGGTTAAACATGTTTGTGAGATCTCAACCCTCCCCCTATACCTCTACCCACTGTAGTAAAGTAAACGCATAACAATACGCACATTAAAATTCAGTTCAAGAGAAATCCGAGTCTGATGTCAGAAGATGTAACCAAAGAAAATAAACAAAATGACAATAATACATAAATAACAACAGACTACTAGCAGTTAACTGACATGCCAGCTCCAGACTTCAACTAAACTGACTGAAAGATTATGATTTCATCATATGATCATCAGGCACAATCCTTCCCGTTAGGGGTTTAGTATCATACCATCATAACATATATGAGAAGAACATAACCCGTGTCATGCCAACAACTGTTTTTAGAATAAATGTGTTTAGTTCCGATGCAAAGACCTTATCAATGACTCAATATTAACGCCAACTTAGTACTTACATCTAAAGGTGTGTCATCTGGAATTTCTCTCAGTATAACTGTACACCTGTTATGATTGGGTCGGCATTTTTCTCCATCTTCATGGACTTGGACATTAGGCAATTCTAAATAGAAACAAATTGTAAATTAGGTTTAAATTACTAATACAAACTACCCACAAACTTTACAAATAACTTTTCCATAGAAGTATCTCATTGCTTTGAGATTATTCATCAATAAATAATCAGTCCACTACTTTGCAAATTAATCATTGATACTTCATCGGTAAATAGTTTATAACTGGATTGTTGCAGACCACTGAATTAAATTTATTGTTCGTTGGTGTAAAATTCCACCCTCAAACGCCCTTTGGCTATATTGTGGCAGCGAGTTGTTATTGGTCAGTTCCAGGAGAAAAATATCATATTCGTAAGAAAACTGACAACCACGTGCAGGGCTCAAACTCACAATCTTAGTGTTGACAGACTAGTGATACATTAGATGGGACTACTCAGAAAACTTGGTCATGTCCCCCTGCCCCCTTACTGAATAAGAGGAAAGTGTCTGCTATTTGGGAATCAGTGTTATCCTACTTCCTATACATTTTAGGAATGTGATTGGGTAAAAGTGTCCGTGTGAAGACCGTGTATATTTGATATTAGGTTAGTAGGGAGGCAGGGCTATTTCATACACGGTTAGAAGTGGAGTTACGTCCCTTTATATACCATATTAGGTAGTAGGGAGGCGGGGCTTATTTCATACACAGTTAGTAGGGGTGTTACGTCCCTTTATAAAAACAAAACAGAACTGAGAAAAAATCTTACAGGTTTCAACAGACGAAGAAATTGATGATTAAGATTGAAATAAATTCATTAAACATATTTAAACCTCAAACGTTGTTATCGTTGGCTATTCTTGTAGGATCAATGGAAGTAGTTTTTTAATGCTAAAAGTATTGAAGACTGGCTTGGTCATTTTGATAGATCACAAGTCTAAATTTTACACGTTAAGATAGTCGGTAAGATAAATTTCTTACATAGAGTGCTAGTGACGTAATACGGTATATATGGGGTCAGACAAATATCAATGAATAGTGATAAGCATGATAAGGTCTATAAAATTAAACTCCCAATAACCTTTTCTCTTAAGCATGGACCATTGAAATCCTAGAATTAAGCCTATTTAATCAGACTGAACCATTCAAACTTGTCATCATAAATAGCAATAAGGTCTATCACACATATTACCTATCATAAACATAATATATTTAACAACAACAAAAATCCTGCATTTACATATGTTATTCAATATGATCTTGTCCTACATTTCTGTATTGTCATTCAGAACATGACAAAAATTCAATATTCCAGAGATATTTTAGGATGGTAGTTTAAACAACAGCTGTGACAATATTCTAAATTTGTCATGGTAACAGATGTTACTATCGGAGGCGAGAATATATATTCTTGTTATTTGTATCTACATAAATGATTTGACTTTTATATAACATTTTTTTCCATGAACTCGGGAACTTCTTGTAAATGTTATCTTCATCTACTGTGGAATCATATTTTTTTTGTGGATTGAGGGAAAATTTTCCAGAGTTCTTATTTTTTCTCTCTCTAAGAGTTCTTAAAACAATCTGTTGGTTCTCATTCTTACTTCTATTACAAAAAAAAAAAAAAAAAAAAAAAAAAAAAAAAGTGTGTCAGTCTTGTGTAAAATTTGAGTGGTCAAAACCTTAGAACTAATCAATGTATAAATTACATACTTTGAAATGGCACTAGAGCTTTAAGTTGATGGGACTACAACTTCATGTTTAAATAACTTGATATATTTTTTTTTATCTTGATTACATAGTTTGAAATGGCACTAGTTTTAAGTTGATGGGACTACAACTTCATGTTTAAATACCTTGATATATTTTTTTATATCTTGATAAAGGAGACAGAGAACATGAGAACATTTGTTTTAGTCTACTATTGTAGACTGGCATAAAAAAAAGGGAAACACTATCAATATTAACCTTTGATTAACTCAATTATTAGTTCAAGGTCCTTTGTCAACTGTGATATCTGGTCTAATTGGGCCACTGTTGCTATGGGAACATACTGATCAGCGTCCATCTGTGACTGTAGATATCTATCACTGGCTAGATTTTCTCTGCAATGAATATAACACCAGATATAAAGGAGCTCTTTACTGTTGTCTGGTAACTGATTACACAATTTATAGAATGATTCTACTGTCATGACTGTATAGTGGGCAATTTTCATGGGGTGTAAATTTTCATTTATTTTCACAGATAGAACAAAATTTTTAAAAAATTCTGCCAATTATGCAAAGGTATTGATAAAAGTTTTAAATCCGCCAAAATAATAACCCCCAAAATATTTTGTTAACCTTATTCAATGAAAATCACAAAATTTTACACCAGTGAAAATAACCTGCTATACGGGATCATTTGCATAACTACTCAGATGAAAGTTCATAAACAAGAAGACATGATTTGTTTTCTATGAATAAAACTAATTAAGACAAAAAATTATCAGTCTGATAGGCAAGCAGGATGAAGTAATTTTAAAATAAATGAGGAATGATTAAAGGATGCCCAACCCCCTTTTGACACAATCAGTAACTATCAAATTTTCCGTAATTTTGAAAAGTTTTAGTAATCATTCTAAAAATTTGACTTTGACCATAATAGCGTAGTTTTGATCGCAATATCCGTATAAATACAGAAAAATCGTAAAGGTTGGCATCTATGGGAATGTGTCCCAGTTGGTGCCAGCACTAACATTTAACATTATAAGGGGTCATAACTCGAGAACTGTAAAAGTGAAGCTACCCAAATCTGTACTTGATCCGAGATTTGTGGTAATTTTACGGTTTTTGATGAATGTGTCGCCTATGGTCAGATTAACCTTGACCGTTTGGTATACTCTCTATACATAGAATTGGCGATAAAACACTTTCATTAGTAGACTTACCTTGAAAGACAAGCCTCTAGTTGTGTTTTTATCATGTGTCGTTTGCGCTCTTCAGCATCCATTCCTGCAAATGGGTCTTCACCATTATCTGTAATAGATAAGTATTCACTGTAAATCTCACTTTTAATGTGTGTTAGTGACATCAGATATTAAATTGCTCACATCCACTTCATTTGATATGTGGTGGATAGTTGTCTTATTGACAATCCCACCACATCTCCTTATTTCTATATAATATTCACAATTTGATTCATTGGAGGGGGGGGGGGGGGATAATCAAATGGGAGAATGAGTCAATGCCAGAGCCATAGATGCCCCCCTTTAAATAAGTCAATACATGTATCAATTTTTGACATAGCTAAATCAAAATATTTTTCAACATGCAGAGGACAAATTTCACCCAGAAAAACACCCATTATATAGGATTAAATCAATCAAGATGGCCATTTAGGTGAACAACAATGGGTAGGAATTAAACTTTCACAACTTTCCTCACTGACTGTCTGTTGATACTTGTTTTATTATGAAGAATTAAAATAAATCCTGTCACTTTTCCATTATATAGCGGCCATGCTCTTTCCATCCTCACATTAAAGTGTTGGAACAATAACCACAATATAATAATCAATCTGTATTGAACATTCTGTTAATGATTTATGGATCCCGAGGGATTCAAATTTATCATGAAAACTACAATTTTCCTATATCTGCCAGTATCATTTCATTAAAATGATGACATTAAATTACAAGTCCCGAAAGATTCAGCGCTAAAATCTGCTGACAAAATGAATGTAAATTTTCATAAAACATGTCGAGATTATAGAACTGAAACACTACATAAATCTTCCAAACCTTGACTTAGTTCATATGAGACATTCATCAAAGCACAATAGTGCAATTAATAATGACATTTTCTAAAGTACATCCAAACTTAGTGAAATCGTCTAATGTATTGTAAATTTTAATTTCATCGTTTTATTTTTAAAAGTGCATTTGTACAAAGTTTTATCAATTGGCTGACAGTCATTTGGAACTACAAAAAGACAGCAAAATAAAAGTTTAAATTATTCTCTTAAAATAATTTATTGCATTTCAAAAATGCATTGAAAATCGTTATGAAATAAATAAGGAGTGGTAGGATTTCCTTTGAGGCACTTTATCAAACTTGTATATATTTTTCAATGAACTTATTTCAAGACATTTTTAACATGTCTACATGAAAACTATGAGCTGTTTTTTTCTCTTCCCCAAAACATCAAGCATTGTCCAGGGTTGAGTTCATTATCGTACCAGCTACGTAGATTTTGACTATTTAACGTGTAGCTATTGACTATTTGTTACATTGATATTGAAAACAGCTACGTAGCTGCTACGATATTGAACTCAAACCAGAATAAGTATTTGCAGCTGAACAGTACAGTGAACAAACCACAAAATAAACCGGACCAGATAACCAATTAGTTTTAATAAGTCCATTTTAATTTCATCAATTACTTGTGACATCAGACAATAATTTAGTTGTCTTTAATCCAAATTGCTTAACCAAAACTAAGGTAAGTCTATGATCTTTGATTTTTGGTTGAAAAGCAGATTTAACATTACATAGTTTCTACCATTGTAAAAGGAAATCATGAAGAGGTGGGTGTCCAGGGGTAGAAATAAAATGTCGTGTATTTTGCCCTTTAACTGGTATGAATAAGTGAAAAACAATGGTATACCATAAAATGTCCCGTAAACGGGTGTATAATTAGTTGGCCTGTGGGCAAGTTGATCTCAGGCTTTGCTTGCTTTGTTATAAATGTGGTTGGCAAGGAGTGCCTGTATAGATTTAAACAGCTGGGTCTCTGCAGCCAACATTAGACCATCCTCTTACTTACCTATATTGTGGTTTGGCTCATAATTATATCCCATAGCATTGTCCAAAGGAGCCTCTGGGAGGGGTGTCTGTGTTGGAGTAACCGCCCCTCCCTCACCTGTCCCTACATCTCCATTGGTATACTTATATTCTACAAAAATCAAATTCAAAGAAATAAAGCTTAGATTTACTCAAGTATTAATCATTTTTCCTTTCACAGTTAAAACGTTAATAGAATAACAATGTGTGTCTTTTTTTAAAATTTATGTCAGAAATCTCAACAACAGTGTTGTTTCTTTATTGTCTACGTATGATTTTGATATTTTAATAGCAGATCTTTTCATCGGTAGTACATGTACTTCTTTAAAGATGTTTTATGAACTTCACTACTGATGAGGGTTTCGCTCAGTCAGTCACTGGTAGTTTCTATTGGATACACAGGCCCGTAGCCAGGAATTTCCAAGGGGGGGTTCGTTGGACTCATGAACTCGACTTTAACAGTCACAATTTGAAGAAAACGTTGACTTAAACAGTGCTTATTTGATTTCAAGGGGGGGTTCGTCCGAACCCCCCCTGGCTACAGGTATGTTACATTATCTGTCAGATATGTTATTGGATGACCAAGACTTAAAGCATAGTATATTTTGTTCTGTATATCATACAGTTCTATCATAGAACATATATTGACCTGTATGTATGTGATAAGAAATTGGTGTTGTAATTATTCAAACATTCATATTAACCCTGCTTTGTACTTGACAGCCTAGCTGAGTCAGAGTTTTAATGTGACAGTTCAAACAGTGCATAGAAAACATGTCAGTCTAAAGCTAACAAGACACATTATTCTGACTCTTAACCAACCAGTCTTTGGTCTTGTTTATTATTTCTTAGTGCTAAATGAAAAGGCAGCAAATATAAATTTTCAAGACCTTGGTTTGACCTGGCCCTGGATCAATCTATGCCTTCTACTCTTTATTGACCGGTGAAGGATTACCTTTTTTTTTAAAGCCTAGTTTCTAGGTCACAAAAAATCCTGAGCACAGCAGTTTTTCGATACAGTACAGCTGTGAACTATATACACTGAGCATGTTTTTGTTCCTATGACAACAAACAGAACATGGCTGTTGAGCCAGTTGTTAGCTGAGACATTTGTATGTACTATATAAGTTTTATGTTGAAAGTATTAAGTTTTCTAGGTTTCAGCAAATCACTTAAATCAATGAAAATTGCCCATCTTAATTAATAAGATATTTTACATTACTTTGCCCTTTTCATTGCAAGATTTGATCGTTAATTAATGACTTACCGTTAACATTAACATTGACATCCCACTGGACATCGGCAGGTTTGTACACTGTAGCATTAGGGTTTAATCCTGGCTTCTGTAATGAAAAATAAAGATTTTAGATAAACAAAGGTCCAGAAAAAGGGAACAGTGAACACTGGCCCTAATCATCAATGTCAAAATTCAGAACCAGATGCTCCACAGTGCACAGCTTTATATGACCGTAGAGGTCAAACCCTGAACATTTGGGGTAAGTACGGACACAACATTCAAGCTTGATACATCTCTGAATTTGGATTGTGATTAAATAGTTGACACAGCAAAGGTTTCTGACACAGAATGAATGTGGTCTATATAGCTAATGAACTTAATTTTCTTTTTTGCTTTTGAGTAATTCTCTATGCTGTGGAATATTAATTCCATAAAAAAAACGCCGCCTGAAGGACGTGATACCAATATACGACCAACATTTTTTTAATTTTGGGGGCGTATAAAAACAAGGCAGGGTTGACTAGTACTCCTGTCAGAGACTAACAAACCAAATAAATAAGGCTAAATAAATGCAATTTAAGAGCATAAAAAAAAACCTAAATTACTTCCTCTAGTGGACAAAATGTGAGAATATAGATTTCTTCTTGAATGATTATGTTTGTCCTGTACTTTTAGTAGTCTACAGGCCACTTGATTTGAAATTGATCAAAATAAATTTTAAGTCAACTCTAAAAAAAAACATTTGAGAAGGGGGAAGTGAATTACACAAATACCAGATACATTTATACCTAGAAGTATCTTTAAATAGTATTTTAAGCAGAAAAAAAATTGTTAATAAAAATTACAAAAGGTCCTTGAGAATAATTTAAATGTCATTGAAAACTGACAAGTTGTATACAAGAAATATGACGACACGTCAGGGATGGGGTCGATTACTTTAAAATGTAATCGATTAAATTACAATTACTTTGCTAATAAAATGTAATCGATTACATTACAATTACACCCTTTTTCATATGTAATCGATTACATTGGATTACTTTTCTTTAAAGTAATCATGATTACTTTAGATTACTTATGATTACATTGTATATTTCAATATCAAAGGTTTTTTTTATAATTTTTTATCCTCATTAAAAAGCTAATTTTGGTGATTTTTTTAAAAGCCTTAAATCATTCATCTTAATTAAAAGAATGTATAGACAAGTACAGTGTAACATGTGTAATTTGATAGAATAGCTTTTACAGACAAGTGCATGTCCTTTCTCTATGTAAAAGATATAATTTTATTATTTTCTACAAATTTTAACCAACTGCCCAATTAACAAAAAACCTGAACAAATAAGGAAAAATTAATTAAGTATAGTTTTATTGTCAGTTGGGACATAATTGACACATCCATTAATGTTTTTACAGGTGTTAATTACCACTTCCATTTTTTTAACAAACAATAGGTGAGCTTGGGTATTAAAATTTTATTGTCTTAATAACAATTCAGTAAAGTTAAAAGTGGTTGATTGTCATTATTTTGTTTGAATTTTTTTAATACTTGATCTAATTAATAATTACTGTCAGGTGAAAACACAAAACAGCTTTGTAACTTAGGAAAGTATATGCATTTTTCGTTTTAAAAATTAAGAAACAGTTTATTGTAATAAAATATATTCTTTACTAATGAAACTTCTGACGTCACCTGTTGTTTACTATGCATATTGTTTGTAATATTATGCCGTATGTATACACTGTACATGTACTTGTTTGTACTTATGAGCCGTAAGGCTCAAAGTTAAAAAAGAATAAAAATTAGAAAGCTCATGCATATACACGAATTTATGGAAAACAAAATTAATTCAATTTGTCAATAAATGAAATCTGGATTAACTTCCATTTTGAATAAAGTGAGCTCATATATTTATGTCGACCATCAAAGTAAAATTGGAACTAAATGTTTTCTGCATTTGAATTTCAATGTAGTTATGTAAAAATATTGGTTAAACTTGTATGAAATTAGAGTTGATATCAGAAGTTTTCAATCAAGGAAAAAAATGCTTTCAAGGCATATTCTTGTATCATAAGAGCTCAATCTCTCAACAAAATATTGGAGAGTCAATTTCCATTAGTAAACTGTTAACAAAATAAAACACTTGGTTATACAAATTTGTTATATAGATGATACAATTAGAATGAAATTCAAAACAGTGTAGCTGTGGCCATTGATTGACACATTAAAATCATCCATTGACTGGGACAATTTAGGTGAACGTTTGTATGTAACGACCAATGCTCACTATGTACTTTTTAAAGACACTTAAACTATGGGGTCACCAAAGGTTCTCAACACCTAAATAAGGTAATTCGAAAAATTAATCAGAAATAACACGATATTTTGATTTATATCAATTATATAAATCAAAACACAAAGGTTATTCCTGATTAATTTTTCGAATTATTTTATAATTAAAGGTGTTAAGAAACCTTTGGTGACCCCACAGTTTAAATGTCTATCGTAGGTACGTCGTGAACAGTGGTCGTTACAGACAAACGTTCACGTAAATTGTCCCAGTCAATGGATGATTTTAATGTGTCAATCAATGGCCACAGCTACACTGTTTTGAATTTCATTCTAACATTAAACAAGGTCCCATCATTGTGAATACCAGTTTCATGATTTTTCATTCAGGCTTAACATTTTCTTATTTTCATATTGTCTATCAGAAACTATTTTCATATATATACAAGATTTGTAATCAGCAAGTAATCATATGAATGTAATCTTAAAGTAATCTAAAAGTAATCATGATTACACCTGTTTTTTGCAATGTAATCGATTACATTATGATAACTTGTAATTAGAAATGGCATGATTACTGATTACATAGGATTACACTGCAAAATGTAATCACGTGTATAGTTGAGATTAGTACATGTATATTGACCTTTACCTGTCTTAAGGTTTTTGTGTCGTGCTTTTACATCTCCTTTTATTGACTACTAATACTTTATACTAATATTGCATAATAAAACATTAAATAATCGACATGAATACAACATATTACATTTTTTAATAATGTTGCCATGTTTTTTTGTCAACATGGACAGAGACAGCAGACAAACAGATTATGTTTGTTAAAATATTTCTTGTGAACTTCAATAAAATCAATACATGTACAATTCACCAAAACATGTTAATTTGTATGACTTGTAATATACACACAGTACACATCATACACATATAAAGTGGGGTTATTTATAAATCCCCCTCTTTTAATGGCAAATTCAAACCAAGAACACTATTTCCTTATTCAGAATTCTTTTTTTTTTTAAACTTAAAGGAGCAGGCTGATTTAAGAACCTATTGTTGATAATACTAAACTTAATAGAAAATTTTGGTACATATATTTTTCAGTGAGAAGGCTTTTTAAGAAAACACTGATACTCCTTTAGAAATTATTTGCGGTGTTAGGTATTTACATGTTTCAAATCTCTGATCAATTATTCTTTAACCCCCTTTTTTCCTCAATGTCATCAATGAAGTATCTCCTTTTAAAGATATAATTTCTTAAGACATACACCAATGTTTAAGATCTCTAATAAATAATTCTTCACCCCCCCTTTTTTTCTCTCCACTAAGTCATCATCTGAGTATCTCCTTTGAAAGACAGATTTCTCAACCCAATCAGCTGTTTTTTGTTGGCTTTTATTAAAGTAGAAACTATATCTTTCTAAGATAAGGAAATCAATAGTTTCATAAATAGACTTAAATCGATATGTCTCCTTTTTCCTCCCCCACAAACAGCAACTTTAAATTGATCAAATCGTAATCCTGTTACTTGTCTAAGCTAATGAAAGCAACATGTTGTATTTAATTAGTAAACAATCCAATCAGCCTCAACTATGAAGCAGTATTTGTCTTTATGCAACCATATTTAGAAATCTTTTATAGCCTTCAAAATATGTGAATAAACTCATTATAGATACCAGGATTGAAATTTTATATGAAATGCTCGTTTTTAAGTTCTATTCCTATGTAAGATACTCAATTCCAAATAAGGTATTAAACAGAAAAGAAACTCTTTGTATTTTATTATCCCCTCCCCCCTTTTCCCCCCAGTTTGAAAGGTAATTTCTACATTCCTTTGAATTTGCAATGACAAAGTACCTCCCCTGAGAAGACCTCCCCCCCTTTTCCTTCCCCAGTTTGAAAGGTTTAACATAAACACCTCCCCTGAGAAGAAATTGACCTGAACTGTGGTCTAGTCCTAGTTCTACTAGTCATATTTAAGATCAAATCGTGCATAAAAGTTCCAGATCATTTAGTATGTCTACTCTCTACCAATTATTCAGTAACACATGTTTGATGACCTAAATGTTAACCTCCATAAAACATTTAAACATTTTATTTCATTATTTTACTAAGACAACTGAATATATGATAGTAGATCTACATGAAGGCCAAATATATTACTATTGAAGAAACTCAAAACAAGGGTTTAAAATGAGAAGGGATCCAGTCGCTAATGGCCACTTAAGTATGGTGTGGGGTTTTAAAACTTCTGTTTTTCTTTTATAGAATATATATATATTGGCTATTAAAATTTAAGCTGTGGGCTACCAAGCCAAAATTTCAACTTCAATCCCTGCAATACAACATCAAGAAGACAAGAACCTTCAACAGACACATTTTTTAACCCCTGGTGGAGTCCAAGAAAAACATGACGTAGAAAAGTTACCTTGACCTCTTCTATAGGTTCAGATTGATCATGGTAATTTACCTTGACCTCTTCTGTAGGTTCAGGCTGATCGTGGTTATTTACCTTGACCTTGACCTCTTCTGTAGGTTTTGTAGGCTGATCGTGGCTATTTACCTTGACCTTGACCTCTTCTGTAGGTTCTGTAGGCTGATCGTGGCTATTTACCTTGACCTTGACCTCTTCTGTAGGTTCTGTAGGCTGATCGTGGTTATTTACCTTGACCTTGACCTCTTCTGTAGGCTGATCATGGTTATTTACCTTGACCTTTTCTATAGGTTCTGTAGGCTGATCATGGTTATTTACCTTGACCTTGACCTCTTCTGTAGGTTCTGTAGGCTGATCGTGGCTATTTTGTTTGACACACAGGACATAAGAGTTGGTAGAATAATAGTATACATCGCCTGGAAGCATTTATAATGGATCCATGCAACTCGTTTTGCAGTCTCACATAAAATAAATATTGAATCTGACTGTTGTCAAGCTATATGTTCCATATTCGACTTTAATGTAGCACAGATTCTATGTAGTGTTAAAAACTGTCAATCAAAAATTCTTTTCCAGATTTCTATGACAACTGATATAACTATTTAGCTTCCTTTAAAATAATTATCTACTCAGTTTTCTTTCAGGTTTTTATTAATGACAATTTTGTGAACAATTCCGAATTTTATGTTCTTTCTTTCACTTATGGCTATAAACACCTATCTCAAATGCAGTGACATACTTCCAAGGTCGACACGAATTCTGTCTATTTTTTCTCAATGGAGGTAAAAGTACAATGTATTTTACGGTTTGATTTTTCAATATTATCACAGAAGGTTGAGAATTACCACGTTTATTGAAATCATAATCCAACAGGTATCGTGTTAAGTTAATCCCAATATTTATCAATAAACTTCCTTTTGATACAAAAACACAAGATATATCTCAATTTTTTTTTCTTTTAAAAATTTACGTCTAGAATTTCATCTAAATGATTCAAACATAGCAATTAAGTTTGAAAATTCCCTTTTGCTATTATTAATTTGTCCAGCAAAGCTTTATTTGTTATGTGCAATTTTTCAATAGAGTCATCACTTATAGGTTTCCTTGTAAACGTACTAATTACTGCAGATTTCACGGCAATTGTTACACTACCCAGTAGCTTCCTTCTCAATTGAAATTTATAACCAATCATACAATGCTTTCATTTTTCAGGAAATTGCAATTGTCAAAATCAATCAATTCATGCATGTTTTAGAAACAAGCACAAAATATTCTAAATGACTTGGAAATGAAAACGAAAAAAATACCACCAGAAATTATCGAGGTTTTTTTGCAAGTGTGAATTTTTTTTTTAAATTATTCAAATCCTAAATTACGAGTTAACAAGTTCAAAGATATTAACAAAACATTTTCATGACACCTGTCCAGCTGTCTAAAGTCATGGATGTCTGCCGCTTGTCATAATATTATAGTCACGTGTTGTGGTATTTTTATCACCGGGGACCTTAATCAACCACCAGGAATATCTGTGTCACCAGTTGATTAAGAAATTTCGTGATATCTGTGTTTCCTACCACAAGTGGTCATGTTCCCCTTTTGTTTACAGATAACATGTAATGTTGTAATAAGTAGAGACAACAATCTATCTATAGATAATCCCTCACTAAAATTCAATCAGCTGTTTATAAAATACATGGACGTCTTCGCTACATGTAAATGCACATATCAAACTGGCAAAATATCCATTTCTTTTTTTTTAAGAATATTGTTAAGAAATACAGTTACTTTCCAGCAAAATTGTTAATTCAGCCAAATGTTAATCTTTTAAAAATTCAGTTATTTTTCCAATCCACCAAGATGTTTCTCTACGTCCAAAAAGATATCATAAACTCATGTGCATCATTTGCACAATTTTTCACCACTTGTCAAAGGCTACAGACACTCTGTTAATTATGACTGAACACCCCTTTGGCTTAAACAATTACGATTCTGCCCGGAGGCCCTGGTTAATGTGTACTAACAAATTCATTTACTGTACGAGCTTTCTATTATCTATATATTCATGTACGGAAGGTTACACGAATTATAAGTCTATTGTCTTAATAACTCCTTTTGATATACTGTGAGGTATTAGATTCAGGTGAAATCAGTCAATATTTTGTCGACATATGGTCACAAATTCTCCAATGAAATGTCACAAGGAAAATAATGTCTTATTCAGCAAAAATAGCAATCTAATAAAATTACGACGTAGAATGTCTAAAGAAAATATATCTTTTTTGTAAAAATAACTTGATAAATATAGAAATCTAAAATATATATAAATCTTATTTACAAATCAGATACATTTGGTTATAATTACCAATTGTTACAGAAATAAGACATTATTTTTTTTAATTTTGCAGCATCCTAGACAGAGAACGCAAATACAGCAATTATGCAGACACTATTTCAATACGAATTTCTACCATATGGATACAAATTTCAAACTTATCTAGTATCTTAAACATTTGTTTACTCCTGATCCTATTTTTCAAGCATGTATCCTAAACGTTCCAAATTGTAAAACATAATAATATTGGATGGTCACTTATGTATTATTCCTGTTTTGTAAGAATGTAGAAATTATACACAATCAGATTCATGTATCAAGATTGCAAGCTAATCATCCGCAGCGTGTTAAAATCAATAATGTCCCTTTCATAGCCTGGTTAATTGCTGTCCTTCCAAAACTTATCCACGTAAAAAAAAGATCACAAGACTGGTCAAATCCCTGCTTTGTCAACCACTTGTTTCATTAATCCAATACACAACAGTGTCAAATCAAAAGACACACGAGTTATAGATTGAAAATCTATAACGTAACGGACGATAACAGTAAAGTTATCAATGAGTGTGGGGTGCCACCAAAACACTACATATAAAAAAGTGTGTGAAAAATTCAAGCATCAAATAACATGAAAAACAGTTTTGATTTGATGCAAGGTTAATAGCTAACTTTAATTAAATACACAGAGATATAGGCCTCTGCTAAATCAATACTATTTTCTTCACAGAATTGCCTGATTGTCACATGTGTTAGGTCATTAGAATTTTAGTACCCCGACATCCATTCACTCTGAGTGGGAGTATTCTATATCATAACTTGAATGACGTAAAATCGGATACTTTGAGTTATTTTCAGTCTAGATCTTCCGCTATGGGTATTTTCTTGAAAAGCTCATTCATTAAAATTCATTCAGGTACAACTGGAACCGTACAGAGGAAATCCGATTGGTTCACTTCACGTGTGAAATTGATTTAATTGGCCGTGAAATAGGATAAAAAAATATTTTTTTCAATACAACAATAATGTATTTATAGTGTAAAATTTCAAGTCAGGGTCAATTAGAATTAGCTCAACTATCAGCTGTCTACTCAAGGTCATAAAACAAACAAAAATCTATAAATCCATATCTCAATTCTATTGGTTTGTCATTATCAGTTCTACATTGTATCGAACTTCACTCTTCAGTCCTTAAAAATGAATGTTGTTGTTATTGGTGGAATGTCTTGGAATGAAAATATACTGCTCATATATATATACTCTGGTAGTGGAATTTTGGAATGAAAAATGAATAGTTCTGACACTGCAAGAAAGGAATTGCCTAAATTTCAGATATAGAGAATTTCTAAAAATTTTGGTAAAAAAGTATAGTTCTGTCTCCTATATATTATCCTGTATTTGGCAATTAAATAAAACTACTTAATTGTAATCCCCCCCCAAAAAAAACCCCATTCCTCTTCATTAAGAGAATTATATGAAATTATGTAATTACACCTTCTGTTCAAATGAAAATCATTTATCAATATATAACTTCCTATTAGAGCTATATATACATGTAATGTATAATGCATGTCCGTGACAGTTTATTTTAGACCAATTCAGTGACACATTGGGCCTCTGAGTTATTCAGTAGATATATATCTATTTTTTTATCAGATAAGTCAATGACGAATACAGATATTTTCATATCTAAGAATTGAATTGATTAAGTTATTCTTATACACAGATCAATACAGAGAAATCTTTTTATACATCGCAGGAAATTGAAAACAGCTGATCCTGGCAAAACCATCCCTTACGACTGGGCAGCTTTTGTATTTTTAGAACCTTACTGACTGACAGCAGAGCTTTTGTATTTTTAGAAAGGCTTAAAAGGGGAAATAAATTGATAGTTAAGATTTACAGACAAGAAAAAAAGCAACAGTATTTTCATAGATTTGAGTCCAACATTTGCAAGTCCAGTCTATAAAAAATATAAACAATTAACGGTTAACCACAAGACCACCAGCCCAGGCTTGTAACATTGCTTTAGGGCTTGTAAAATTCTTCTCTAAAGGCCAACAGAATCCAACCAAAATTTAAAAAAAATTTAACTTCAGGTTGTATATTCAAATGTTTATAGTGAAGACTAATAATAAATGTTCCTAACCATCAGGGTTTCTGCTGGCGGTCGCCATTTTCGCAATTTGCGAAAAAATAATAATTGTGGCGATAAAAATTTGTCATTTGCGAAAGAAATATATAGAATGATTTATTTTCCTCCATCTTGTTTATTTACTTTTACGAGTTTCTCGGACTTTACCCGATCAGATAATACTCGGAATTCACCTTGACCCCATTAAGATTTGGACAGAAAATCAATAATCAGCTGATTGCATTTTATAGCTATTGACAACAAAGGACTAATTAATAAAGGTGTTGATTGAACTGTTTGACAAAATGATATGGTTAAATGGCTTCCGCTAAATGTCACATACATAATTTATTTACCACTTTGCGATGCACGTTTTTGAAGCAAACCTTTGACGTCTCCTCTTCTTTTAAAGATAGTTTAGAAAAGAAAGCTGTTGTTGTGACGAAAAATTTTCAAAAGCAAGAAAAATCTCTGATTAAAAACTTAATTATCCTTTGACTTTAATAATGTAGGTAATTGACTAGGGAAACTATAAAGTCGTTTGAGTGACTAGTGTGTTTCAAGCATAGTTTTACGTCCCAACTTTTTCATTTACGATGGTCAGGAAAAGAAAACTGTGGTGATGGAGAAATCTATCCAAAAGGTTGGGAACAACCCCTCGAATGAGAGTAGCCCTTCAATGTTATGGCTACACATGAAATAAGGGATCAAAATATCATGTGATAAAAGCTTTTATTTTGTTGTAAAAACCACTTCTTAGTACAAAAGGGCACATCAATATTTTTCTTTTAAAGAAACTTTCCCTACAAACTATACAGGTATTATATAATCAAAACATGTCCATTAATGTTGTTGTATTCCAGGACTTATATCTTCTTTATTATTAAAAGTATAGTGGCCCCCTAATGTAGACTCTTAAATAAGTTTGACAGAATAATCAGACACAATGGGGCAAAATCACCTTATTTAAGAGAAAAGGGGGGGTTAAGAAAAAAAGGTAAATTTTAAACGAAAAATATAGTTATGTTACTTGGCGTAAAAAATTTATAAAGTGGCGAAAAATATATTGTTTTGGCAAAAGAGGTGGCGAAAAAAATAATTGACCCAGGGGAAACCCTGCTTACCATACTAAAATGGGTAGTGCAGGTTATAGTATCATAAGTTTTAAAAATACCCAGTCTTCATGTAGCTACATTGTAATCATAAGTTTAATACCCAAGATATGTGTTGTATCATAAGCTTAATAAGAAAAGAAAACAAACTTATAGTTTATACAGTTACAATGAGTTAATTAACTGACTAACTTATAATACAACATTCTCCCCCATTTCACTCCATATTGAGTTAATGTTCTAGTACAAATTGACAATTTCTATCAATATTACAAGAAATCAATATATGCAATTATTCTGCACCTGTTGCCTCGGCTAATCTGACAAACTGAGGAGCGACTGACTTTTCCTATTAGATTCTACCCTCAGGCAAATTATAAATCAAAAGGATGGAATCTATGCTTCCAAAATTTTCCCTTGCATCAGCATAAAATTGAACGGAGATAGATTTTAAAATAAAAATTGCCATGAGAAATATCGCAATTAAACTGCAGAATTTTACATGTGATAATTTTCTCTGTCTATTGATTTTTTCCTCACTATACTTTGTTCCCAAAGGCATTTAAATATATCTGATATGCAGTTATACCATGTTTATTGGCACATTATAGAATATTCATGTAATAGCATATTTTTTAATTTAAATATCTGATATGCAGTTATACCATGTTTATTGGCACATTATAGAATATTCATGTAATAGTATATTTTTTAATTCTAAGATTGACTTTTATGAGTTAAAATCAGTGTTTGGAAGGAGATAACTTGTCATGCATATGGGTTTTTATATATTTGAAGGGTCCAAGGGAGATAACATTTTTTTTTGATAGAACTTGTCATGTTTTTTTTATAATATTTGAAGGGACATAACTTGTCTTGGATTTTTATATATTTGAAGGGATATAACTTGTCTTGGTTTTTTTTAATATTTGAAGGGATATAACTTGTCTTGGTTTTTTTTAATATTTGAAGGGAGATTGTCTTGGTTTTTTTTAATATTTGAAGGGAGATAACTTGTCATTGGTTTTAATATTTAAAGGGAGATAACAAATCTTTTGAGGCATTAAAAGGGAGATAACTGTTTTATTGATATAATCTCACAGTGACAAACTACATGTACCAAGCAGCCGAAATTGTAATCACATAAGCAACACGACGGGTGCCACATGTGGAGCAGGATCTGCTTACCCTTCCGGAGCACCTGAGATCACCCCTACTTTTTGGTGGGGTTCGTGTTGTTTATTCTTTAGTTTTCTATGTTGTGTCATGTGTTCTATTGTTTTTCTGTTTGTCTTTTTCATTTTTAGCCATGGCGTTGTCAGTTTGTTTTAGATTTATGTTTGACTGTCTCTTTGGTATTTTTCGTCCCTCTTCTATAGTAACTATATATATCTACTTTGGGATGAAAAGTCAAAAAGTCCAAAAAAAATTGGGACCACTGAATCAAAACTTCTAGAAGGGTCTAGAAAAAACAGTCATCCTTACTCAATTTCTAGGTGTATAAAACACAAGGTTTGACTCCCTTCAAATCTCACATTGGGTTTTAAATCCATGAATATTAGGGGCATGCATTTGGCTGTGCAGGATGTATAAAGTTTCAGCCACTAGTCCCATGGCCTAGACTTGAAAATCTTTATTTAAACTAGAATATTGGTTTAGTGAAAACATTTTGGAAAAGATTTTGGAGCAGGTTGTCACATGCTACTGAAAAAAAGACTGATGAAGTTCATGTATGAGAAATATACATGTAGGTGCCATCTTTCTGTTTAGTTTCTATGGAAATGGGTTTACTAATGGTTTAAATGTATACAAATTTATATGAATTATAAAAGTTTATACTGTAAAGTCTTAGAATGTGATTTCTAATTATTGCAAAAGTCATTCAGTTGCCTTTATAAATGTAAATACCCGACAATAATTTCTGAATGTGTATAATTCCAGTATCATGAATAGGACGTTGGCTAGTGCTTTATGGCAAGTTGTTATTACACCTTTCCATGCTAAATAAGGAACATTCTTATTAAGTACTTCTGAGAGATGAGCATAATATTTCCACGAGAAAAAAGTTAACAAGAAAATATAGCATTGTTGAAGAAGTACATACTTCCTGGAAGGAAGCATTTAAAAAAAGTAAACTTCTTC